>NC_045549.1:64526838-64544338 GCF_009769535.1 Thamnophis elegans
CGGCGACTTCAGCTAGTACAGAATGCGGTCCGCGCGAGTGATTGTGGGTGCACCTCGGTTCACCCGCATAACACCTATCCTCCGCGAGCTGCGCTGGCTACCTGTCGATCTCCGGATGCGCTTCAAGGTGCTATAGTCACCCATAAAGCCCTACATGGCAGTGGATCTGGATACTTGAGAGACCGCCTTCTGCCAATTACATCCCTGCGACCAATAAGATCACATAGATCTAGGCCTCCTCCGTATACCATCGGCCAGCCAGTGTCGGCTGGCAAACTACAAGGAGGAGGGCCTTCTCAGTAGTAGCCCGACCCTTTGGAACGAGCTCCCCGTAGAGATTCGCACCCTCGCCACCGTCCAGGCCTTCCGCACAGCCTTGAAGAACTGGCTCGCCCGTTCAGGCCCTGGGGACAAGGATAATTCCCCTCCCGAATGATGAATGTATGTTGTTATTATTTTATTATATGTCTTATCTTAATGTCTGTATCTCCCCTTCCCACTATTTTATGTGAGCCGCCCTGAGTCCCCTCAGGGAAAAGGGCGGCCTACAAATATTAATAAATCTCAATCTCAAATCTCAATCTCAATCTCTCTCTCTCTGTCTCTCTCTGTCTCTCTCTGTCTCTCTCTCTCTGTCTGTCTCTGTCTCTCTCTCTCTCTCTCTCTGTCTCTCTCTCTGTCTCTCTGTCTCCCTGTCTCTCTGTCTCTGTCTCTGTATCTCTCTCTCTGTCTGTCTCTCTCTCTCTCTGTCTCTCTCTCTCTGTCTGTGTCTCTGTCTCTCTGTCTCTCTCTCACACACACACACACACACACACACAAACACACACACACACACAACACACACACCGGTGGTGATATTCAGCCGGTTGGACCGGTTTGGGCAAACTGGTAACGGCAACCTGTAGGTGGTGGACAAACTGGTAGTGGAGACCTGCAGATGGGCCGCCCACCCTCTCCGGTGCTATGCCCATCCTATTTAGTCACATTTTCTAAGCAATGCACATGCATGCAAGTGAGCAAAGGGCATGCATGAAAGTCTGCACACATGTGTGGAAGGTGTGTCCATGCTCACATTTTCAGTGTGCAACGAACTGGTGGTAAGATTATGGGAAACCCACCTCTGACATGCACACATACAGACACACACAAACACACACAGACACGTATATTCATAAATAAATAAAATTATCCAAAAGGGACGTAAGAATTATAAACTTCTTGCCTCCCTGTCAAACCAGAGAAAAATGCAATATCTAGGTGATACAGAATGTACACTCAAAGCTAATGATTAATGCTGACCCTGAGCCATGTCAGCCTATCCATATTTAGGCAGGTTCATTGCCCAATTTTTGCATGCAAAATCAGGCAGATTTGTATGTTATTTGAGGGTGATGATATCAGAAAAGAAAAACTACTTATACTTAGTTCCAACTACTTACATACTTAGATCATAAGCACTTATAAGTACTTATATACTTATATCCATTCCTTTTTGTTTGAATCTTAGGCAAGGAAATAAATATCCTTAAGTATGTATCTCTATTTTGTCACTTTGTGTTACATATATCTACATATACAAACATACAAACACATACATATACAATGTATTTCATGATCAATGTATGTTGATGGCCATTGCACATTGTCTAATGCTATCATCTGTAATACTAAGATTTCTGCTTCCTTGATCTATTCCTTGATATTTATTTCTATTTCCCCAATGCCATCTGAAATATATTCTAATTCATAAAAGTCATCCCAGTTCCATTATTTCTACCAAAGCAGATGGCATTTCCAAAACTAAACTCTGCCGATTGAAACTATGCATTTAATTAAATAAGTAATTTTTATTTACTGGAAAACTTTAGTGTATTTCTACATTTAAAGTAAACTACTCAGAACAGTAAGCCCTGTTAAGATTTACAGATCTTGATAAGTTTTAAAGTGATTGTCAAAGTTTGACAGTGAGAATAATCAACCAATGGAACAGAAGTTTGCCTTCAGAAGTTGCGAGAGCTTCATCACTGGAGGGCTTTCAAGAAGAGACTGGACCGCCATCTTGTCAGAAATGGTGTAGGGTCTCCTGCTTGTGCAGGGAGATGGATAGATGACCTATAAGTTTGCTTCCAACTCTGTTAACCTGATTTTCCAAATGCTCTAATTCAGGGCTGTCAAACTCAGGATCTGGCCCATGAGGTACTTAAATGTGACCTATGGGTCTGTCCTGGAAATAGTGAAGGACTGGCCCACCAGTGAAAATGGAGCTCGGGAGGGCCGGTGCGCAGCTCTCCTGAGTTCCACTTTCACTGGTAGAGAGTTGCAGGAGGCTGTTGCAGCTGAAAACAATGCTCAGAGCCTGTTTTTGCTGGCAAAGCGCTCGGGACACCACAGGTGCACCCGACACGAGTGATGTCAAACTGGCCTCACCCCAGTCCCCCAAGGTCAAACACAACCCTGATGTGGCCTTCAATGAAATCGAGTTTGACACCCCTGCTCCAATTGGTTAATTGTCAATATTTTTCTTCTAGCAACTTCTCTAATAAAGTCTAACATTTGGATTAGTGTTTGGCCACTGTAGGATCTGCGAAATATCAACATTTCCCCCAGTGTCCTAAGCAGCTGGGCTATATCATTTAAAACTATTGTTGAATATGGAAGGCATATTAGGGATCCGAGGTGGCGCAGTGGTTAAATGCAGCACTGCAGGCTACTTCGGCTGACTGCAGTTCTGCAGTTCGGCTGTTCAAATCTCACCGTCTCAGGGTTGACTCAGCCTTCCATCCTTCCGAGGTGGGTAAAATGAGGACCCGGATTGTTGTTGGGGCAATATGCTGACTCTGTAAACCGCTTAGAGAGGGCTGAAAGCCCTATGAAGTGGTACATAAGTCTAACTGCTATTGCTGCTATATATTAATATAGTATTCCTTTCAACATGGAAATGGGTCTGCTGGAGTGAAATGTTGTTCTGCTGTGTTAATTATATAGATTTTTTAATTAACATATAAGCATATTCTTCAGGAAAATAAAATACCCTTAATCATACATATATTCACAGCCCCGGTTTACACTGTAAATATGAAAAAAAATGTATTAAGTCATTCCAGTTACAGAAATAAAACTACAAACTTTTCTTTGTGTCCCCAAAATATGGTAATTTTACATAAAAGGTTAGTCATTCCACTGTAGTATTGATTTCTTAATGCAAAGCTTAACTTGCTGCAGTGCTATAAAGATAGTACTGCTAAGGTCTTGCAATATCAATATTCATTTATTTTTTATTGATCTTCTTTCCACTTGTAAATCCAGAGCTTAGCATTAATATGAAATGACAGATGGCTTCAATTTTTTGAAAATAAAAGTCAACCTAATATGCTAAGCTGTTTACTAAGGTTGTAAGCAACAGCAGCAGAAGAAGCCCAGCTTACACTACTATATATATTTTTAATCTCATTTCCATTTCTTTGATGGTCATATATTGCAAGCATAAATAGTTTGCCAGATGGTAGACATTATACACAATGAATAATGCATCTCAGATGTGGACACAGGTCACATGTGGACACATGTGAATGCGCACACATATTTTGCAAGACTGTTAATAACTTTGCTTTCCTTCATTTAAAATCAATCCAGTACAATGCCACACATGCGTGGGTTCATCTCCATTACCGGAGGATAAGTGGATCTAGACCAGATGTGCTATTCAGCGGTTCTCTCCGGTTCGGGTGAATTGGTAGCAGCAGCTGCGGGAGGCTCTGCCCACCTCCCAACATCATGTGCAAACACTGTGCATGCACAGAAGGCGGTGCGCATGCGCAGACTTGGCACGTGCACTCACATTTGCAAACTGGTAGGGAAGGTAAGTGAATCCTACCACTGATCTAGACGAAATGTACTAAACATTTTGTGAAAAGAAAGTTTGTGAATGCCAAATCTTAAAAATGGGTTAAAGTAAGAAGTGATTTGCAATTTACCCAAAAGCTCTGGATTTTTTTGTCCATTTGTTTGTTTTGTTTATTGCCATGGAAAACACAAGTCTCTTAGAAATAAAACTGAGTGAAAGATAGCAGCTATAGGAGGTTGTAATTCAGATTGCTATTGCTTTCAAAACCTAGAACAGTCTTTCATGCCAAATCTAACAAATTAGATTTTATGAATTTTACAATGTGCTCATAAATATACTCTAATTTCATGCTGAAACTGTGATAAAGTATTCTGATATTACCTCTAACTTGGATATATTCCCTCGAAGGAGATGACAAGGGAAAATACAGTCTAAATCACTGACACAGAGACAGTTATTTCTATGTTTATTAACCAGCAGCCACAAATCTTAGTCAAAACAGTTTCCTAGGCTTTGAGGATTACTAAACAACAATTATATAAAAGTATAATAAAAATTTTCACATAGCTTTTTTTAAAAAGTTTATCTATAAATACGAAAAACTACTTATGTTGTGCCAACATACCATCTATTACTCTGCTAACTTTATGATTTAAACATTTCAGATTTTGGAGAGACAAATTCTACAATTTATATATTTGCATTTTAAAAATCTGTTGCAAACTTAAGACATCTCAATTTTTATTCCCTATTCAGTACTATCAGTAATACCCTTCTTTCCTATTTTTAAATTCATTTCTAGCAATAATGGCAGGTGATCTTGAAGAGCCATGTAGACAATGGCAAAGTATAGCAACCCCCAAAAAGATTGTCACATGGGGAAGGCGGGGGGAAAGGAAAAATAAAAGAGTGGCCGGGAGAAGCAATTAAGAGCATTAATTTATCTGCCAGATAAAACACTCAATTTTATCCATTAACATCTCAAATTGGGTAAATAGGTTGTAAATTTCTTTCTCATATCAATGCATTTATTTCCCATATCAATCTCTTATTGAGTGCTATTTAGGTAACTTTCTGGGCAAACCATGGTTTGAGCCACGTTGGCGCAGTGGTTAGAGTGCAGTACTGCAGGCTACTTCTGCTGACTGCCGGCTGCCTGCAATTTGGCAGTTCAAATCCCACCAGGCTCAAGGTTGACTCAGCCTTCCTTCCGAGGTGGGTAAAATGAGGACCCAGATTGTTGGGGGCAATATATGCTGACTCTGTAAACCACTAGAAAGGTCTGTAAAAGCACTGTGAAGCAAGTTACAAATCTAAGTTGTTGCTATTGCTAAACAGAATCTTTTCAACTTGCTCAAATGACAAAGTAGGCTTTTCTAGGTGTACTTACTCCTATCAGTGACTATGTTTCATTGCTGGCTGTAGACTGACAATAATTATGGTGATTAATATTCCACTATAAGTGTATGCAAAAGCCCTGTAAAATGACTCCAAAACAACTCAACAATGTTATAAAATAGCTAAAAACAGCTAAATAGACATTTTCCATCCAAAGAAAGGAGGAAAAAAAAGATGCTGAAGCATGCATTAAAATTGCAAGGTTCTGAACAGTAGCCTCAGGCAGATAATTATAGCTGGAGTGATGGGAAGAGACCACAAAAAACCCATTAAAATATCAATGATATACCACAACGTATCAGTTGTACAGACTGCTTTTGAATATTGAAGATAGCAAAATGCCAATGTGCAAATAGGATGGTTTGTAATGATCCCAAACAATGAATAATCAATTAAAAAATGTAAGAAATGCACTTCATAATAAATCCTTGCTTCTTTATTCACTTTATTTGTTTACCAAATAATGAAGGTCTAAGCAAAGTTTTGTTTACTATGTGTTGTTTTGTTTTACTTGAATGTTAAGGTTATAACCAATAAGCATGGTGGCCTTTGAAGCTGGTAGCCATTCATACGCACTCTTTGACAACATATAATAGGTGTTTGTGAAAAGAAATGTATATTTCTTTTCGGAAACATTACAGATACCAATGATATTCCAATAAGTTTCTTTCTTTGTTTGTTTTGTATCTTCTCACTTGGAAAAAAAAGTTTTCAGGAGTTGTATAGAATGAATGTATAATTCTCAATCATGTTTAAAGGCACTGGAGAAACTCCTAGTAAAGTATTGAAATCCTTCCATCAGCATTGCTTTGGCAATCAAAAAGAAAAGAAAAGAAAAACATATTGAAACATAGCTATACAAGAAAAAACGTATCAGATTTTCAGCTCAATTTGTCAGAGTTTGTTGCAGCAATCACATCCAGAATAGCACACACAAGTAACTGATTCAGCAGGATTCATTACCTTCTCTTTAACACACAAGAGAAACACACCACACAGAGGCAGATTTATTTATTTAATTTATTTATTTATTTATTTATTTATTTATTATTTATTTATTATATTTATTATTTATTATTTATTATTATTTGTCTTGTATGCCACCCACTCCCGGAGGACTCCGGGCGGCTCACAAAAGACAAGGGAAAGGGGGGGAATGAGACAACGACAACATATTAAAAACAAAACCAAACATTCACAATTTTCCGTGGAGGTAGATGCTTCTCAGCTCCCCCCAGCCTGCTGGAACAGCCAGGACTTGGTGGCTTTGCGGAAGGCCAGGAGGGTAGTAAGGGTGTGCCGGATCTCAACAGGGAGCTTGTTCCAGAGGGCCGGAGCTGCAACAGAGAAGGCCCTTCCCCCGGGGAGTCGCCAGCCGACATTGGATGGCAGATGGATGAGACAACAGCCTGGAGCACTGGGTACTGTTTCGGTATGTGCTCCGGTAGGCCCACCCGCCCATCCGCAGTCTGTACTGTATTTGAGCTCTTTGGCATGCATGTGCACGGAGGTGTACGGTGCCTGTGCGATGCTCCACTGAGCAGCGGGAGCATCACAGAGTTGTCGGGAGCATAACAGGAAGTACGGAGCATGCGCGCACTGCATGCATTACTGTGGTGGATACTGGGCCCCGTTGCACCATGCCAGTTGCCCTGGAATCTGGAAACCACCACTGTAACACAGAGAGCTGTGTCACTTAATTTTATCTCTCATTAATGCTCATCTCTCACCTCTAAATTAGAACTAAGAGGTTTTGGATTCCCAGGCTTGCTGTATTATTAAAAACTAAGATTAAAGCCATTTACTTTGGCTTTAACAAAGTCTTTCTTTTTCATTTCCTTCTGCTCACCCTCTAACTACTTGCATCAGAGATGACATGCAATAATATAATATATAACTTACCAAATTGCCTTCTGATAGCAAATTAATATCCTCCTACATGACCCTGTAAAAGATTACTATAAATCAGAGTTTTGCTTTCAACTTCTAAAAGCAATGGATAACAAATCATAATCAGGTGCAAAGTTGCATATGGTTTTACCCATTGTTTACCTCAGGGGTGGGTTGCTGCCGGTATTAGTGCCATTTCAGTGCCCAAACAATTTACAAAGAATTTGCAAAGTGATATGAATTAAGTTGATGCCGCTCTCAGGAAACAAAAGAAAAATTAATCCAAAAAACAACCAAGTTCTGTTGTGAAGAAGTCTCAGTAGGGAGCCAAATTCTTTATTTATCCATACCCACTTCCCAGATTTAATAGGGGAGGGCTGAAATGGTGGCACTGACTCATTAATCTCCTACTTCTCTGCTGAGCCACCATGGTGTGTTGTAAGGGTTCCTTAAAGCCTGTGCTGAAGCTGTCTGGTTTATGACTTCATCTTAAAGCCAGGAAGTTGAACAAGAACTGGGGCACCTGCTCAGTTTGCCGCATGCTCGTCAGCTGATAAATAGCAATTTGAAATAATGCTTCCCTTGCACTATATTGTTTTTGCCCTCACTGCTATCAGGGGATGAGAAATCTTGAAAGGCGTGTTCCGCTCATTTAGACTATCCCGTTTTTTTTACCAACTGACTTAGCTGTCGAGTCCTTTTGAAGGTAAAGGGTTCCTGTCCCAAAAAAGGAAATCATTAAAAGATTTAAAAGACTTTTTGTGGGAATCATTGCAGGAGAAGGTGAAAAGAAATCTCCCTGCAGCTCTAGGTACTATGCTTCAAGGTTGAGCAGACTGAAGATGCCCAGCTTGGAGCCCTCTTTGAATATATTAAAGAATATTGTAGGAAGCACCAATGTTTCATCAGCACTACTTATCACGAGGAGAGCCAGCTAAAAACGATCAGTAGTATTGAACATCCAAAAATTATGGCAGTTGCAATGTTCCAAAAGGGATTTTCCTTTCTTTTTGTCCATTGAAGGACTATTTATATTTTTTCGGTATTTGCAAGATTATTTTAGTGCACCTGGAAGTCTGATCTTATTCTTTTAAAACAGGAGTCAAATAACCTATAACCTGATTAACCCTAGCTAATCACCCATAATAGTTGAGGAAAAGTTAAAATGATAGCATAGTTCATTTAGCATTATATAAATTTTAAAAATGCTTCTGCCTTAAAAGAATAATTCTTAAAGGCAAAATAATCAAAGTCATCTCGTCACTTAGCAAGTTTTATATTGGATGCTGATACTTTTTCAGAAGCACTGCCAGACTGCTTTGGAGATCAATGCCAATGAATATTTGTTTATGTTATAGCCTCTATTTCCCTAGAATTTGAGAGCTTAATGCCAATAGTGCTTACATCAAATTCTATTGATCAGGTTGCAAATTAAATGGCAACAAAAGCAATTGTACGGTCCCTGTCAAAATAAGTCTCAGTAGGGAGCCAATACTTCTATTAAAGAAGAAATAAAAGGGTGGTTTCATTACATGATGTCTTTCAACCCGAGAAATAATTTTAGGTAGTAGATCTACTGATGAGAGTTACAAAGGTAATAAAAGCAAAATACGTATTGAATTTCTTTCCCCTGTTGTGAAGAATGGAGACCCTATCTTATGTGGTAGAAAGAAGCACATAGAAATGATGTCTAATATTACAAAAACCAAGCAACAATTTCAGAGAGGTTCAAAGGAAATGCTGACAGCGACACTAACATTTTAAATAAGATTGTTGGAACTTGGCCATTCTGTGGCTGAAATCCACTAAAGAAACAGAGTAAGAGAGTTGGAAGGGGACTTGGAAGTCCTTTGTTGAACCCCTCCCTGCAGGAACCTATTACCATTAATTAAGAATGTGTGGATGTTGGTGGCCTTGCACTAAACTCTTATTTTTAGGCTTCATGTTTCCTGGACTGTTTGACAAGCGCATGTAATATGTATCCATAAATGCTCAGTCTTTTCTCTAGTCTCTTTCTATCTTCATGTGAATTGTATGTCTGTGAAGATGGAGTTCAGGAGGTATTGCTACTGTTTTAGTCTTTCAGCATGTAATTTGATGATAACAAATGTATTATCCACATAAGTAAGGTTCCCCCTGCATATGCATGCTAGTCGTTCCCGGCTCTAGGGGGCCGTGCTCATCTCTGTTTCAAAGCCGAAGAGCCAGTGCTGTCCGAAGACGTCTCCGTAGTCATGTGGCCAGCATGACTCAATGCCCAAGACACACGGAAACACTTACTTCACCAAGGTGGTTCATATTTTTCTACTTGCATTTTTACGTGCTTTTGAACTGCTAGGTTGGCAGAAGCTGGGACAAATAATGGGAGCTCACTCCGCTACGTGGCACTAGGGATTCAAACCACTGAACTGCCAACCTTCTGATCGACAAGCTTAGCATCTTAGCCAATGAGCTATCATGTCCCTTTTATTATCCACATAATGGCACCAAAATTTAGGTCTGTAGTTTTGAAATGTGCGGTGTTCTAGTTTGCGCAGGATAGTTCTGCAATGACTCCTGATGCTTCGTGTTCAAAGAGGAAATGTATGAGCAAATAAAAGGGATGCCCATGGGATCCCCAATATTAGGAGCCAATGCACTCTTAGTTTCAACAGTAACCATCCACTGTCACACAAAAAGCTGGGTCAAAACACTATACGGCAGGCTGAGAACACACTGTAGTACCCAACAAGCTAAACAATTGGACAGAAGGTTCTATGTGAACAATTCAGGCAGAATAGTTATCCAGAAGCATTTATTACAAGATCCCTGTGCAATATACAAAGGCAAGAAAAGAAGAAAGAAGGTACAAACCAGTTATATGGCACACCCTGCCATACATCAAAAACATTTCAGAAGCAATAGAACACAGCTTCTATGATCTGCAAATTAAGATTAAGATTAAGATTTAATTTATTTGTATGCCGCCCTTCTCCGGGAGGGACTCAGGGCAGCGAACAACTCAAAAGGGGAAAGGGGATACAAACACAATACATATAATTAAAATACACAAGAGTCATACGGCCATACAAGTCGAGAGGGGAGGGGAACTCATCAACCCCAGGCCTGCCGGCACAGCCAGGTTTTGACGGCTTTCCGGAAGGCCTGGAGTGGGGTGAGGGTCCGAATCTCCGCGGGGAGTTCATTCCAAAGGGCCGGAGCTGCAACAGAGAAGGCCCTCCACCGGGTAGTAGCCAGATGGCATTGGCTGGTAGACGGAACAGAGGAGGCCGACCCTGTGTGATCTAACGGGTCTGTGGGAGGTAATTGGCAGAAGGTGGTCTCTCAAGTGGGCATTGCACACCAGAGGCTACCCTAAGAGGGGGGAAAAATCATGCATTGCAAAGATCACATGAAGGTAGGAGATACTTATAAGATATAAGTATCTTATAATGTAATCTACCATATTCCTGCATGGATTGCACCTGTGACCATGTAGGACAGATGAGGAGGAAGCTAATCACCAGAGTGCAAGAATACAAGTGAAAGACCAGGAGACCTGAACTCATTGATAGCCTGACATTGCAATGAACAAGGACATACATTCAATTTTGCAGCTACTAAGATTGTTGCCATGCAGGTACAAAGATTGCCAGGGAAATGATTGAAACCTGGGAAATGATTGAAGCCCCCTGTCACTTCACAGGAGTGCTGATTTACCACCAGCCTATCAGGTACTTAGGAGTCCAGTACTTGGCAGCAGAAGAAAGCAACAGCCAATGATATAATAGCCGGCCATCAACACCCCAATCAACTAATAAGAAACCACACCCAACCAGGCACCACATAAATGCTACTGGTAGAATAGCCCAAAGCACACATTGTGGTAGAGACAGGTTCCCCAAGGATGAGGTTTAGCATGAGTCTAAAAGGTTGGAGAAGTAACTCTGGTGCTGGTGACCAATCAATATTGGATCTTGCAGAATTGTTTTGCCTCCCATCTTAAATATATAATTTAGAACAGTGTTTTTCAACCTTTTTTGTGCAAAGGCACACTTTTTCATGAAAAAAATCACGAGGCACACCACCATTAGAAAATGTTAAAAAAATTTAACTCTGTGCCTATTGACTATATATAAAGTGTTTTTCCCACGGCACACCTTACACTATGTCACGGCACACTAGTGTGCCGCGGCACAGTGGTTGAAAAACACTGATTTAGAACAAGCAAACAGTCACTACAAAACCATGTAAAAACCCCATAATTGAATTTTAAAATAATCCTACACCCCCCGCCCCAAAAAATTCCAACGCATTATATAACAAAAACACAAGAGGTTCTGCAGTCTTTTCATCTCCATCGGGCAGGGGCTCAACAGAAAAGGCACTCTTCTTGGCCTTCACACGATGACATTCTTTTTAACAGAGGGACATGGAATATGACAGCCCTGTGTATCTGGTGGAGGAGACAGCAACCTTGGAAACACGTACTTCTATTATTAATAGAAATGCATGAGATCCATTTGTATTATTGCGATAAACATTATCATATTGCACATTGGTGCCTGGTCAGTAGAATACACATATAATGTAGGGACCAGTTATTTCAACAAAAAAGTGCAGAACAGGCTTAGAGCATCTAACTGGAACGGCTGAAAAGAGAATTTTGGAGAAAGCCTCATGGTCAAAAGTGGTATTCATGATAGCCAAGGAACATACATGAATGTTACATCTTTCCATTTGTAGCAGTGGTGGGTTCCGGATCCCGTTGCAACTGATATGGTGCAACAGGGCTGGGCGTCCACCACATGAACACACGCAGATGCTCCGCGACGCCTCCACGACTCCTCCACGACACTCCAGCTGCTCGGCAGAGCATCATGCAGGCTATGTATGCTCCATGTGCGTGCACGGAAGCCCCCAAAACCTCAAATATCAGTGGGTGGGTGGGCCCTCCAGAGCACTGTACCGGAACGGTACTTGGTGCTCCCAGCAGGCACTGGTACACCTGTACCGGGGCGTACCAGTTGTAAACCACCACTGATTTGTAGGCTTCTCTCCTGATTTTGAAGGCTTCCTATGCTTGCATTAAATTCCAAGGAAACATTTTTTACTGGGTTTCTTAACAAAGCTGTCGGTGTCAACACTAAAAGGGATGATAGTCCTATCCTTGATAAAGTCTTTGAAAGTTTCTCTTCCTACTAATTTGGTTGAAAATTTCAAAGTTAAACAGGGGATGCCACAGCTCTGTTCCTATGGTTGATTTTAATCTGTGACTCTGCCACCCTCGATTGGCCTAACAGCTTCCAATTAAGTTGCTTCCCAGTCTCTGATAATTTACCTCAATTGACAATTTTTACATGATATCTATGATTATCACCTCTTATCTCAATGTGCAATTTATTTATTAATTGTATTTAAAATACACTTGATCCTGCCTTAATATATACAAATTGGTATATAGGAGGAAAAGAAAAATAAAACCTGTAAGAAATGCTTGCAAACAAAAGAAAAATATGGTGTTTCTTGAACTAGCAAGGGAGGCCAATAAGGCTAATCCTACCCAAACCCTTGTAATTATTAAAACATTTATATGATTTATCATAACATAAATATTAATATTTAAAGGGCATTGAATGAAAGGATTCAACAGCTGGGTTCATATAGATTAATTTTGCCCATTAAGATAATGATCAGCTAATTTGAGTTTTCCCATTATTTAAGAATTTCTAATATATTTAACACCGGGGGTTAAGTCATATTAGGTGTTTTGTAAATTGAGTAAGATTGATATGCTTCTAACTAGCTTTTCTTTTTTCCTTTATTTAATTAAGTAAGCGGGAGTCAGCTAAATTGCATTTTCTATCTTTACTCCACAGACTAGCCATATAAGTATAAAGCTGTCACTGATATGCTATGAGTGTATGATTTTAATCTACCCCAAATAAATTGGATATCCATATATTTTATGACAATCTTAGTTGCTAGCAAGCAGGCGTTATTTCAAAAGCACTCTTTAGCCATATGTTTAGATGTTCCATTTGCAATTATTTTAAGATGAACATTGATCATGCTGAATGTTAAATCTAGAGAGCTGTAATGCATGAAGAGCAGTTCCACCGTGCTCTTTTTTTAAAAAAAAAAAAATTATATTCAGGAGACTTCATTAATTCATCCTTCTCATAAACAACATTAAGAAGAATTGTGAGTCTTAAGGCGAGATGTTCAACGTGGTATGAAAATGAATTGAAAAGAAAAATATTCAGCATTCAAAAGCATGTACCTATGCCTTTAGCCTATTTCAATATGTATTCCATTATAATACTTCAACAGAGGTGTATTGATGCAAATTTATGTATTTATTTGATTTAAGTGGCTGTCAGCAAGTGATTAGAAATAATTTAATACAATACACCTTACCACAATGAGAGAACAGCTTAGCCGTCTGCATGTTAACTATTGCCAGTCAGATTCCAAATCTTGATTTTTCTTATTCTACCTTTGGGTACGGACTAAACATAGAATAACAGAGTTGGAAGGGACCTTGGAGATCTTCTAGTCCAACCTCCTGCTTAGCCAGAAAACCCTATACCATTTCAGATAAATGGTTATCCAATCTCTTCTTAAAAACTTCCAGTGTTGGAGCATTCACAACTTTTGGAGGCAAGCTGTTCCACTGATTAATTATTCCAACTCTCAGGAAATTTATCCTCAGTTCTAAATTGCTTCTCTCCTTGATTAGTTTCCACCCATTGCTTCTTGTTCTGCCCTCAAGGTGCCTTGGAGAATCGCTTGACTCCCTCTTCTTTGTGGAAGCCCCTGACATATTGGAACACTGTTATCAAGTCTCCCCTAGTCCTTCTTTTCATCAATCTAGACATTTTCAGTTCCTGCAACGGTTTATATGTTTTAGCCCCCAGTCTCTTAACCATCCTTGTTGGTCTTCTCTGCTGAGACTCTTTCTAGAGTCTCAACATTTTTTTATATTGTGGTGACCAAAACTGGATACAATATTTCAAGTGTGTTAACTATCTTCCAATTATCTTTCATATAATAAATTATTATCTGTTAAATAAGACACATGGCCCTAATGAATATTCTATTTTTCTAATGATTATTCCTCTTTGCTTATTATGATGGTCCCAAGCAGTAGTTTTTATCTGAAAGTGGTTTTTGATGCCTATATATACCATTCTAATTATCATGATTGATATTGTAGCTAAGTTCCACAATATGCAGGCAAAGGTAATTCATCTAGCAATACCATATCATCCTGTTAGAATATAAAAGTTCAGCAGCTTTCTAACCTTCTACTCCAAGAAGTCAGTTAGCCAAAAAAAACATTTTAATTATAAAATAGAATTATTTAAATGTCAACCAATTGATTCATCAGGCAGAAAAAAGTATCCCCCAAAATAGAAGGAGGACATACCCAGAACTAAAGTCCTTATGGAGGAGAATAAAGATTCAAATTATAAAAAAATAGCATTAAATTAAAATTAAATATTTCTACTCTGTTTCTGGAAATATGGGTTCATTTCAAATACTCAAAAGCAGGGATGTCAAACTCCTGACCCATGGGCCCCAGAGGTGTCATGTGCTGGGCACAATTCCCGCCCGGTTTAGCAAAGCGGAGAAAGTCATGATACCGTAATGCCACCATTACGAGTTGGACACCTCTGCTCAAAAGCATTCTGCTTAGCCTGAGTATGTAAGCAAGCTATCAGCAAAAAGAAAACCTTTGGAATTCAATGGTATACTACTATTGTTTCATCTAATAAAGGCATCAAACTTTTGCATAAAATGTTTCACTCATAGGAAACCTTTCTGGCTGAAGACAATAACACTTACAATTTTAAATGAAACATATAAGTATGTATTTTAGACTTTTGTTTAGCAGTATGTTGTTGCTATCAATGACAGAAAACCTTATTTACACGTTGCTAAATATATTCATCTATCCATCCATTTTCTTCTCTGGACAGCTTACAAAATGGTAAAAACAAACTCTCACGTTATGTATACGAATTACATATATAAAATTAAACTATCACCCAATTTATTATCTTCTAGTAGAGATATTTATTCTGACAGGATACAAAATGCTACAAATGCATAAAATATAAATCTAAGGCAGATGCTGCTTTTATATTATTATATTTTTTCAAGGCTTATGCAAATATTCTGAATTTATTTGAGATTGGCATGGATTCCTAAAATTATGCAAAAGAAGGAAAAATAGTCAGTATTCTCCAAATCACTAAAATCTATTATGGACTTCATTGTACTAGAGAAGCCTGCAAAAATCTAGATTAAGCAATTTTCATCATATTCTCTCTCTCTATCTATCTGTCTCTGTCTGTCTCTGTCTGTCTGTCTGTCTGTCTCTTCTCTCTCTCTCTCTCTCTCACTCCACACACACACACACACACACACCATCTCTTTTTCTCACACTCACTCTTTCTCTCACTCTCTTTCCATCTCTCTCTCACTCATTCTCTCTCTCACTCTCTTCCATCTCTTCCCTCTCTCTTTTTCTCTCTCTCTATCTCATTCTCTCTCCCTCCATCTCTCTCTCTCATTTTCTCTCATACTCTCTCTCCAACTTTCTCTCACTTACACTCTCTCTTACTCTCACTCTCTTCATCTCTCTTTCTCTCCATCTCTCTATCTCTCTCACACACACACTCTCTGTCTCTCTCATTCTCTCGTTCTCTCTCTCATTCGCTCTCTCTCCATCTCTCACTCTCACTCTCTCCATCTCTCTCTCACACACACCACTCTCTCCATGTCTCTCTCTCATTCTCTCCCCATCTCTCTCACACTCTCTCCATCTCTCTCTCACACTCTCTCTCCCTCTCTCACACTCTCTCCATCTCTCACTCTCTCTCTGTCTCTCTCTCAAAATGAAAGCAGTTGTTCTTATTGCAAACATTATGACAAATGACTGTACTCATTGCCTCTCATATTGCTATGAATCATCCTGGTTATACATATTTAATGAAATTAAAGGTTAATTGAAGGTAATTAATGAAATTAATTCAATTAATTTATGAAACATTCATAAACATTCAATCACTCAATGTTTTTTAATAAAATAATGGCTTAAATAAAGAGCCTAAGAATGTCAAATAGATCTGCTTTTAGTAAAACTGAATTCTCGGTATTGACTTAAAGAAAACTGCAAAGCAGATTGCTTGGGTAATGTATTGGCCTGGTTTCAATACTTTTTCCTGCAAGTGCCGGGAGAGATTGAAAGCACAACATTCTTAATTTTTATTTTTTTTACTTTAAAATGTAGTGTTCTTGTTGGCCTCCTTTTCCTGACTTTCATTCAGGCCTTTCATTGTTTTGGTAACTGTTCGGACCCCTCTCCGTCCGATGATTAACGACGACACAGGCTTACTGTTAGCCATGCTTTATTCACAGTAATTACTCAAAGGCAAGACGTTGGCAGCAACCAAGACTCCCACAGATAAGAGATACAATACACACAAGAGCTTCTCCAGCTTGGTATGAACAGTTGTGTCCTGCAAAAAGTCTCCTCCCAAAGTATCTTCTTATATACTCTCTTGGAAGGAGCCAAGTCACAACCACGTGGGCTTGATTATCTCTTATGAACCTGTCTCCATAACTGCTGCCTCTGTTTCTCCCACCCTTCTTTGCCTGGCCTCAGGGACAAACTCCATTTAGTTTGTTTGTTTTGTCTGTTTGTTTGTTTGTCCTTGTATGCAGCCCACCTTCCCGGAGGACTCCGGGCAGCTCACAAAAGACAAGGGAAAGAGGGAACAGACAAAGACAACATATTAAAAACAAAACCAACATTCACAATTTCCGTGGAGGTAGATGCTTCTCAGCTCCCCCCCTTTGATCTTCCCCACTGCTCCATGCCTCAGCGCCTCCTGGTTGCCAACCAACTTCTCTGGTCCCTGCTCAGAGTCTGAACCCTGCCCAGGGTCCTCCACATCTTCCATGGGAGACTCATAGGGTCCCTCGCTATTGGAGTCCATCGGCAGCTCCTATGGCTTCTGCTGGGCCACAACAGGTGACTATTAGATTACATTATTACAAGTGAAGGGATTAAAGGTCAAGATTGGAGCCCTTGTAAATTGATTGATGCCCAGAGGGAAACATATAATAAGCATAACAGGCAGCAGCAGCAAAAACACATGGATTTTGTAAAAAATAAGCTCTTTCGTTATAGGTCCTTTCACTCTAATGGTAATCTTTCATCAGCCTTTGGCATTGCCTCTCTCAACAACAGCATCCCACAGACCCATCTCGTTGCATGTCTGTTGAAAATCATTAAATCAGTGTGGAAAATAGTAGCTATCCAGCCAGTTGGATACCACAAGAAAACATTCTTTGCTCAATGATTATGTCTTTGTG
>NC_045549.1:64546838-64759147 GCF_009769535.1 Thamnophis elegans
ACCACACACAACACACACACATATATATATATATATATATATATATATATATATATATATATATATATAATCATGATGTTATCCCTTTAGTTGAGTCCAACTTTGGCAATTCTATGGGCAAGGTTTCTCCGCCTCTTTTGTTCTTGCACTATTGCTTATACCAGTGTTTCTCAACCTTGCCAACTTGAAGAGGTGCTGAAAAATAAATAAAGGGAGACTAGTATAGATCTATTTCAAGCTAGCTGGCTGGGGAATTCTGGGAGTTGATGTCCAGACCTCTTCAAGTTGACAAGATTGAGGAACACTGGCTTAGACTTTTTCTATGCTCTGACTGGTGTCAGCTTTGATAGTGTGTCCAGATAGTATCTTCTTCGATGGCCTGGTTTCCTTTTACTTTTAACTTTTCCAAATATAATTGCTTTCTCCATTGAATTCCCCCCACATGACATGGCTAAACAAAGTGAGGTGCAGTTTCATGATTTTTGTTTCCTAGTGACACAACTGGTATTATGCGCTCCAGTATTTGCTTGTTAGTCACCTTTGCTATTCAAGGAATACATAGGAGCCTTCTCCAGCACCATAGCTCAGACATGTCAATTTACTTCCTATCTCGCTTTTAAGATCCAACTTTCACAGCCATAGGTAGCCGTGGGGAACATCATAAGCAAACTAACCTATCTTTTGTAGCCAGGCTGATGTCCTTGCTTTTCCTTATTCAGCTGATGTCCATCACTACTATGTGACCTAATGCAATCTGACATTTTATTTCTGTGCTGCATTCACCGCTTTGAGCTACTTATGATCCTAGAAAGTGATTTTTTCCATGCATTCTATTTCTTCACTATCAATTTCTATTTTGATGTTTCTATTATTTGCAGTGGTCATGAACTTTGGGGGGGGGGGGGGTTATGTTCAGAAAGAGACCAAAATTCTCACTTTCTTCTTTAACTTTCTTGATCAGATGTTCCAGGAGAGGAAAATATTAATATATTTAATCGTCTTAATTATAACTCTTCTAGACTGACCCATTTTGGGGGGTTATGATTTCAATTACGTTTGACATATAACTAAGCATCATTGTGGGATTTGGCAGTTAAGGGTTTGGATTGGAGAGACCCAGGTTGAAGCCTAGCCACGTTTTTACAGAATGGTTTGCATCAAGCACTATCATTTGGTGTCACCTGTCTGAAAGGATGGCTGCTGTAGAGGAAAAAATAGTGATGCGTTCTTGATTAATTATTTATTATTAATTCCTTCCTTAATTATAATTTCCTTCTAATTAATAATACACTGGCTCCCAAGTAATCACAAACTGTCTTAGAAAACCACAATAAAGGTGACAAAAATATGAGATACTCATTTTAATATTAAGCTAGTTTTAATTAGGGTCATTTTAAAATATATATTGTCCATGAGTTAAAGTGAGAATCGAAGTAGATCGTTTGTGAGGCCATACAATTTAAATTAGTTTCTTGAATTGGATTGGATTTATTGGATTTATATGCCGCCCTTCTCCCAAGGATTCAGGGCGGCATACAACATTAAAAAAATAAATACAAAAGTTAAAAAAAATTAAATAGAATATCCCAAACAAACCCAATTAGAATTAACAATAACATTTTTTAAAAAATTCAAATTAAAATTAACAATGATCAATAATTTATTTTGTTTTGTTCAGGCCAGGCTGGCTTGCTGGAAAAGCCAACTTTTTAGGGCGTGTCAGAAGGATCGGAGGTCAGGGATTATACGAAGCTCCGGGGGCAGCTCATTCCAGAGGGAAGGTGCTCCCACAGAGAAGGCTCTCCCCCTGGGGGTCACTAGCCGACACTCTCTGGCCGACGGCACCCTGAGAAGGCCAAATCTGTGGGATCACACTGGACGGTGGGAGGCTACCGGTGGCAGTAGGTGGTCTCGCATGTATCCTGGGCCTAAGCCAAGGTCATAATTAGTACCTTGAATCGCACCCAGAAGACAACCGGCAACCAGTGCAGGCCGCCTAAAAGGGGTGTAACATGGGAGCACCTAGGTGCCCCCATGATAACCCCGCGCAGCTGCATTCTGAACCAGGTGCTCTTCAAGGGCAGCCCCATGTAGAGAGCATTACAATAGTCCAGGTGAGAAAGGACAAGGGCATGAGTGACTGTGCACAGAGCATCCCGATCCAGGAAGGGGCGCAACTGATGTACCAGGCGAACCTGGTAAAATTATCGGTTCACACAGCATGGTGTTATACTTTATTGTATACCTATACCTATATTATTATAAGGTATTGTATAATATTATTGATGCCATGTTGTTTGGTTTCAATGGGCACTATATCATAGAATCTAGAAGTAGCAGGTCAGAAATTGTGAAAGCTTTGAAGTAACCAAATCAATTGTTGATTCTATGTCTTATTGTGAATGGAAATGATTTGCCACTTTGCATAAATGTTTCTTCTCTCTCTTAAAATGTGTTTGGTATCCAACTCAGAGGTTCTATTCAGCAGGTTCTGACCGGTTCTGGAGAACCGGTAGTGGAAATTTTGAGTAGTTCGGAGAACCGGTAAATACCACCTCTGGTTGGCCCAACCCCCATCTATTCTCTGCCTCCGAAGTCCCAGCTGATCAGGAGGGAATGGGGATTTTGTAGTAAACCTTCCCCTGCCACTCCCACCAAGCCACACCCACCAAAACAAGCCACACCCACCAAGACACACCCTGAGAACCAGTAGTAAAAAAAATTGAATCCCACCACTGATTCAACTTCACAGATATGAGGCTGCAATGTTTTGACTAATGCAATTGGTCTCATACAAAATTTTCATACTAACTTAAAGATTAAGGGATCGTTTGGAGCAAATTATCTAGCTGGAAAAACAGCAGTATGTCTATTAAGGTTGCTTTCTCTTGGCATTAGTCTTCCCATATATATTTTAGAGCTATATATATTCACTGCTGGTATTCATTAGCTTTGTCAAGGTAATACTTTTATCTGAACCATCAGAAAGAAATCCTTCAAGTGGAAAACACAAGATTACACTTCACAGTAATGAACAATAAGGTCAACTGTGAGGTTAATAGTGTTGAGAAATTGATGTCTACAATATTGTAAGGATTAACAACAGTGGAACCTGTCTATTATTCTATATTCTAAAAAAATTAGAAAGTACTGGTAAATATAAAGCATACAACAAACATACTTGCAAGAAGAAAATATTGGTTTATTGTATTTGATTTAGATGTAAATCTAAATGTATTTGATTGATTTATTTCTTTCACATATACTTATACAAACTTCATAACTTTTTAAATCTTGCTTTCAAATTTATGAAAATAATTAAGAATGTCTCTTATTAGATTGTACTTCCCCTAGATTTGTCAGAAAAACAGGGTTTATTTTGTGATACTATAAATTAATACCAGTATAATATTGTAAAGTTGTCAAATTAATGACAAATCCAATATTTATGAACTAATGTCTACATCATTCTTCATTAGAGTAATATCTCATTTAAATTTGGGTTCTGAACTCACTGAACTCCACAGTACTTAGGAAAGTATACGGCTATGCTGTCAAGCATGAATTTCTGAAATGTTTGTCTTGCAGATAATATTTTTTTTGGCTAATTAGAGAACTCAGACAATGCCATCATTTGCTTGCCATCTTCTTAACGAGTGGTATTAACATAATGCCACTTTACTAATAACAATCAAGCAAAATGTATTGATTATTAATGCTCCAGGTTTTCTATAATTGTCAGATTATTAAAACTATATTTTTTTGCCCATTAAGGTACAGAATCAGTGATCAAGGTGCGAAATAATGCTCACTCACTCTACCTAAATAATTAAAATTAAATTTTGTTTCAATAAATATTACTTGTGAAATTATTTTTATCAGAGCTCCCTAAGGTAAATTATAAGGAACAGAAAAATGTAAGGTTCCTAAGGAAGACTTCCCTGACTTTCCTAAACTTATTTTTGATTTTCTGCCAGAATGAATGGTTTTACTTCAATGATATATTTCTGTTGCTGATTTTATGTGGACGTTATTTAATATTTTTCTTTAATGTTCTTTAATGTTTCTTTAATTAATATTCCATCTTTTCCTCATCATGTTTATTAATTTTGGAAATTAATTTGAATTCATTAAGCAATTATAGACTGCTTGGTTTCTACACAAAAGGCAGCCCAGCACAGGAGAAAAAACACCGCAGGACCAGAATCTGTATTATCTTCATTTAACAGAAAAAATGTACTCTTTTGAGGACCATAATATTCACATTTTGGACAGGGAAGGTAGATGGTTTGAGAGAGGCATGAAGGAATGCCAGAGTGGAAAATCCTTCCTTCAGTATTTTCTGTCTGAGGTGGAGGCTTCAGATACAATCTGTCCCACATTTTTTAAGCTATTCTTTTATCAGTCCCCAGGAAGTTTAAGACCACTTCACAGGTTCACCATGGAGCCCATATTTAATGACCCACCTGAAGTGTCAACTTTCAAAGCATTCCTGGCCTGCTCTCGAGTTGCCATAGGAAAGGTGGGATGGGAAACCAATGAAATGGCATGGCAGCCAAAGACAGATGCACAATCCAGACTTATCTCTCTCAAGGATATATTCCAGAGTTACTTACAGCGGCCGGAGGGGAGTGATCTCTACAACCTGCGAAATTGCCCCTTGGCAAATGTGATTGACGACACACCCTGGGGGGAGGGGGGAAACAGGGTTTGGGCCTGTAAATTATGTGGGGTCAGAGCTGGCTTCACTTGGTTACATGCCGACATGACACTCTTAATAAACAGCTGGATTTCTTTTGAAGCTTGCTTGAGGAGTTAGAACATTTACACCCCAAGGATTCTTCTAGTCACCTAATAAGCCTTTCCAGATTAGAGGAGAAAGGAAAATTCCCTGGGGGACCTATATGGAGTCCACGAACCAACTTGCATGGACTGAAGAAGCTACTTGGATTAGCAGCAAAATGCTTTAAAGCCACAAGAAAAGAAAAGTTTATCTGTATAAATGATATTTTCAGCAGTAAATTAAAAATATTCTTCACACTTTGATTAAAAAAAAACTTTCTAAAAAAGTACCTAGCAAGCTAATTATCACCAAAGAAGTAGAAGCTAAATTAATTTAAGCATCACACATTATTCATTAAGAATTGACAACTTTGTGGGTGGGAAAGAGTGGAGGAAAAAGGAGGAATGACAATACCCACAGCAGATGCCATCTCTGTCTATGTGAAATATGGAAAAAAGTTAGGTAGTTGTATGGATGTCTTGCCTACGACATATTGTTCACTCAATAATCTGAGTCATAGCTGGAGATGTAAATGCTTCCACATTGCATAGTTTGTGCATTAACATGTTGCTGACTGAGAAAAATATATATTTAGAAAGACAGTTTTGTATTTCACAGGTACACTAATTCACTATCAAAGATGACCCAAAAGTAACTAAAGAATAAAGTTAGCTGCGTAAATATTCAGGTTGCCACAGAAATAAAGAGTTAGCAAAGGAAGCCATCTGGGACTAAACAAGAAAAATAGAAAGAACATTGGCATTGGGACTGTTATTTCAAGCTCCTTAAAGTTTAAATGAATGAAGGGAGCTTAGGCGTATCACAATCCTTTCTAATGTTAGTCAGGGTTTTCTTGTCCAAATAAGAGAAAGATTTTTTCTGGAAAGATTAATGCTGCATAACATTAGGGACAGAAGTTGATTTAGTCAGTTTGGCTACCGTTCAGTTTCTATAGAATAGAAGAATAGAATAGAATAGAATAGAATAGAATAGAATAGAATAGAATAGAATGGGATGGGATGGGATGGGATGGAATAGAATAGAATAGAATAGAATAGAATAGAATAGAATAGAATTTGAATAGAATAGAATTCTTTATTGGTCAAGTGTGATTGGACACACAAGGATATTTATCTTTGGTGCATATGCTCTCAGTGTACATAAAAGACATGTTACATCAAGAATCATAAGGTAGAACACTTAATGATAGTCATAGAGTACAAATAAGCAATCAGAAAACAATCAATATCAATATAAATCGTAAGGATACAAGCAACAAAGTTACAGTCCTGCAGTGATAAGTGGGAGGCAATGGGTGATAGGAACGATGAGAAGACTAATAGTAATAGTAAGGCAACCTTAGAGAACAGTTTGACAGTGTTGAGGGAATTATTTGTTTAGCAGAGTGATGGCATTCGGGGAAAAAAACTGTCCTTGTGTCTAGTTGTTCTGGGGTGCAGTGCTCTGTTGTGTCATTTTGAGGGTAGGAGTTGAAGCCATTTATGTCCAGGATGCAAGGGATTGTAAATATTTCTTTTGTTTCCACTGATCCTTCTATTTACTTTTCTTCTTCCACACAACAAATTACCTGCCCTCCATCTCCAGAACGGTTAAGGGACAAACAAGAACTAAGAATGTCTTTAAGAATCATTACATAACATTATCTAATGTCATTCCCATCCCTCATACAGTAAATCTCCAGAAGAAGAAAAAAAAGGGAAATAGCATTTTTTTGGAAATAAAACATAGCTTCATTCTTTGGTCATTCTTGTTTGTTGGTTATATTTATAAGCATGTAGCAACTGAATGTCCAATGCAACCAAATCACCGCTCTCCTTATCTCCAATATTTGGTAGCTTTTTATGTCCTATCCTTCCATAAGTGTTGAAAACATTACTCAGATAGGATATGATTTCCATACTTGTAACAAACAACCAGTGCTCACAATAAAAATTTAAAAACAAAATGTATTATTTCTTTAAATATCAAATTATGTAAGATTAAATGCAGTATAAAAGTGTTTTGTGCATGAAATTTAATGACAATTTATTTAAAGGTATTTTTGTCAAATCTATAAACGGAATCATTTTTACACTGAATTGTCAGATCAAGCTGCATTATTAAATAAAATAGGATATATTTAATTTAATCAAGTCAGTTCAAATTGTTGAACTAAACAGAATCTCTTGAATTCTTCATATATTTATGTTCCCAGTACATTTCAGTGAATTAATTTCTATAGCAAAGTGGAAATGTGAATTAAATTGAATCCCAAAACCAAATTAATAATTTGAATCAGATTTGTCTAACAGATTTCATACCAAAAAAATGAATAATAATGTGTATTTATAAATGGAACCTAAATTTATTACATTTGTTTCATAATAAAAGCAAATGCATACTTAGTTAATATATACTTGCTCACAGAACAAAGATACAGGCAAGGCTAAGCCTGCTAATTAATAGAATTGTAGAAATTAGTTAAATGACAATTCAAGTACCCTTATCAGTAGCCTGAACAATTAAATAATAGATCAGTTGCAATTCTTAGCAAATATAATGGCTGGAAGAAGAAACATAAACCCTGAAACAACTCTATGAAGGATTCATAGAAGAATATCAGCTAGATAATGTAAAAAGGATATTTTGGGCCAGATTACAAAAAGGCAGTTGTAAAATGACTTGTTTGACTAAAGTGCACATAGGAGTTATTGATCATAACATTTCCAAGTATAAAAACACGTAAGTAAATATTTTTCCTAGTAACTGTAATACATCATTTTGGATGGTACGGATATCAAGTCAAACATTTTGATCAGCTGTGGTGGCACAGTGGTTAGAATGCAGTATTACAGGCTAATTCACTGCTCACTGCCTGGAGTTTGATTCTGCTGGGTTCAAGGTTGATTCAGCCTTCCATCCTTCCTTTCTGCTACCGGTTCGGGCAAACAGGTCCGATCTGGTAGAATACCATGTCTGGAAGTGGTGTAAAAGTCTATTAGTATTGCTGTTGCTATTTTTATAAGCAACTGCCTTTTGCCAAGTTAGGATACTGGACTATCATATTCTATTTTAGTTACGCTGATTGACAGAGGGTCTTCAGAAAATATTATTTCTCAAGACACTCGTACCTTTAATTGCCATAAACAGGTGGATGTTTCCTTAGAATAATGTTCAAGTTGATTGTTTTAATATTTTCAACATTGCATTATCTGGTTTCCTAGTACAGGAAGGCAGGGGTTAGGAAAGGCCATTAGAACACTGAAACAGTTCCTTTCAAAATCTTCACTGAATCAGGAGAGAAATGGAACGGAGTTCAGTTTAACTTTCCATTTCAAAGGGCTTTTCAAATGCAAAATACATAAAGAGGGAAAAGGTAACATTGGAGTCACCAGTAATAAAAGCCAAGAGAAAGAATAAAGCAATTGCTTTTTAGCAAAGCTTAAAGCAAAACAATAGCAGAGAAAACAGTGCAGCTTAGCAAATTATTTGCCATTTCAGTGATTCATTTCAACTCTATAATGGATTTTATTTCTTTGATTTTGCAACGATACATTCATTATGTGCCCAATTCAGAGCAAAGTTAGCCACTAGATTTTGTATAAATGTACAGCAAAGACAGCTTTCATCTCATCATGCCAACCTCATCACCCTGATACCCGGCAAACACAGGGGATATTAATGTGGTGGAACAATAAAATATAGACAATAGTTGTCAGCTATGCCCTATTTGGGGGAAAAAAAGATTAGGTTATTTGCTAAATGACAAGAATTCATTACATAATACATTTGGCTGGTATCCAGTCTCCTTGGAGACACAATTGAAGCCTTCATTTGATTAACCTGAGTTCAGATCAAGTGTCTAACAAAGAAGCCTCATTTTAATTGGCCTGACTGCTGAATGATGGAAGCAGATAATCAAATTTATATATATAGACTGATCATAGAATAGCCTCAATGGATTATTTCAGTGCTGCCAATTTTCAGAATGAATTAAAATAAAGGCTCCCACTCATGTTGAAAACAGACAAAAAGAATCATTCAATTGCAATTAAAATTTTATTATTTATTTATTTATTTTCCTCCTATTAAGCCATCATTGCTTAGGTAAAGCTAAAGGTAAAGGCTCCTCTTGCACATATGTGATAGTCATTCCGACTCCAGGGGGAGCTGCTCATCTCCATTTCAAAGCTGAAGAGCCAGCGCTATCCGAAGATGTCTTCGTGGTCACGTGGCCGGCATGACTAAACGCCTAAGGTGCACGGAAGTTGTTACCTTCCCACCAAATGTGGTCCCTATTTTTCTACTTGCATTTTTAATGTGCTTTCGAACTGCTAGGTGGCAGAAGCTGGGACAAGTAACAGGAGCTCACTCCGTTACCCAGCGCTAGAGATTCAAACCGACGAACTGCCGACCTTTCTGATCGACAAGCTCAGCGTCTAGCCACTGAGCCACCTAACATTTATATATATAGACTGATAATAGAATAGCCTCAATTCAAATCATTCAGTGCTGCCAATTTTCAGTACAAATTAAAATAAAGACTCCCACGCAGGGTGAAAACAGAAAAAAAATCAGTTGCAATTAAGATTTTACTTTACTTTACATTACATTACATTACATTACATTATTTTCCTCCTATTAAGCCATCATTGCTTACTATGGGTAAGAAGAAATCTGAAAAAGAACCAGAGATAGTGGAAGACAGGTGTCCCCAAAACCACAGCAGGCAGATTTAAATCAGAGCAGGGACTCTGATAGCATTTCTGTGTTCTCTCGCAGTAGTGCTTGCCATAGTAGCTATGCAGAAAATAGCTATGCAGTATGGCATCATCAGGGAATAACAATATTGTGAAGAACAATTTACATTGGCTGTCTTGAAAGTTGTCTCTCCTTCTTGTTTGCAGAGAGACAAAGAAATTAACAAGGGCACGATAATGTTCTTAATCAGCACAAGATTAAGATTTGGAAACAGAAGAAAAAAATATATTATTTCAAAGCCAATAAGTAAAGATTAGCTCTTTCCAGCTTAGTAAAGTTACTAAGACTTAGTAAAAACTTTTAATTGCCATTCTAGACCACATCAATAAAGCTCTGAGATATCTTATCTGCGTTGTTCAGTTTCTGAGGTCCATTTACCAGCGATCCTACTCAAATGTTACAATAGAAACTTTAAATTTACCATTAATATTAAATCCATCAGAATCAAGTACACAATAAGCAGCAGAAATCATCCATTTCTACTGAAGAAAGAACACACGCACACACACACACAATGAAAAAAAAGTTTGATGAAAAAATGAATATTTTTTTTTCTAAGACAGAAAATATAAAGTCAATGACACATCTCACTGGGGAGAACATTTCAGTCAATGCATTGGGAAATGGTTTCCTGCTTTTCCATGCCAATGCCTCATTCATTATATCACTTAATATTGTCTCTGTTTTATTTTTTATGCTATCAAACAGAATACCTTTTGATAGATAAACTTAAGAAATAAAATAAAATATTTTTTTATTATCCAAAGTTTAGAAAGCACGTCAGGGATATTAATTGCAGCTGGAACATAAGGCCAACCAGCATATAGGAGATAACATATCTGACTTATTATGTCCTGTTCTAATAAGAGCACCTCTTAGTACCATATACTTGACAGATGGATATATGTCAAACATTAATTTAAAGGCTTCATTATTTTTATCCATTCATATTCTTGTTACTAGCGGTATCGCTAGTAGTAGTAAACTATTAGAAATAGCAAGATTGTCCCATGCTCATAACTATTTCAGTTACAAATTAGCAAAACTGAACAAGTTATACAGGAGTGGGGGATTTAGACAAGGTGTTATAGACCAGCTACTTAAAGGATGTCACAGCAACAAAAAATGTGAAATAAACACAATTTGAAATTTTTAAGCAGCATTATCTTTGAGTGCAGGTAGTCCTCGATTTATAATAGTTTGTTAAGTGACTGTTCAAAGTTACAGCGACATAAAAAGTAACTAAGATTGTTTTTCACCCATACCTGTTGTGGCCCAGCAGGAGCCGTTGGAGCTGCCACCAGACTCCGACAGCGAGGGGCCCTATGAGTCGGCTTTGGAGGATGTGGAGGACCCTGGACAGGGTTCTGACTCCGAGCAGGGCGCAGAGAGTCTAGATGGCCACCAGGAGGCACCTGAGCCTTGGACAGTCGGGAGGAGACAAGGGAGAGTGATCCGTACACCAACAGTGAGTTGTTCCTGGATGCTCGGTACCGAGAGAGCTAATAGGCGTCAGGAACAGTTTGTGGAGTTACAGGAGGTAATTGCACTCAGCTGGTGGCCATTAGGCTCCCTCCAGAATATAAAAGGATGGCTTGTGCACACACCCTTTTGCAGAGGTCAACGCATTAACTAATGTTTGATGAACAGTATTGTGAGCTTGGCAGGCTGACTGCTGCCAGGGCTTATATGTGCTGGATTGCTGCCAAGGACCTGTCTGTCTATGAATAAATTCCGTAAAGTATCTTTGGCTTGGAGTGTTTTGATGTGGACAAGGGGGGGGTCAGAACACATACCCATAATCATGTGATCAAAATTCAGATGCTTGGCAACTGGTTCATATTATGACCGTTGCTGTGTCCCAAGGTCATGTGATCACCTTTTGAGAAGTTCTGACAAGCAAAGTCAGAAGGGGAAGCCAGAGGTGGCGCAGTGGTTAAATGCAGCACTGCAGGCTACTTCAGCTGACTGCAGTTCTGCAGTTCGGCTGTTCAAATCTCACCGGCTCAGGGTTGACTCAGCCTTCCATCCTTCCGAGGTGGGTAAAATGAGGACCGGATTGTTGTTGGGGGCAATATGCTGACTCTGTAAACCGCTTAGAGAGGGCTGAAAGCCCTATGAAGCGGTATATAAGTCTAACTGCTATTGCTATTGCTATTGCTATTCACTTAGCAAGCGTGTTACTAACTTAACAGCTGCTGTGATTCACTGAACAACTGTAGCAAGATAGGTGGTAAAACAGGGCATAGCTCACTTAACAAATGTCTCACTTAACAACAGAAATTTGGGCTGAGTTATGAGCCTATGTCTGGGATTACCTGTACTTTTAATCTGATTATATATTTTAATATGTGGGTTTTTTTTATATAGTTGTGCTGCTTCTTTCTTTTACATATTCCCTACATCTCGTGTCGGAATATGCTGTATATCTGTGGCATTCTGCATTCTGCTGCAACAATTTCATTTCTAATCGAAGGGTTTATTTTCCGGCTTTCACCTGTCACTTTGATGAGGGCAATAATTATAAAATGGAACACAGCCAAGCATGTGTGCAACCAAAAATAACTTCTTTTCCTATTCACTAATTTTTAATAGCCTCTCATTTTCTTTGACAGCTTATTATGGGATATTTTCACCCCACTCCAGAATTATGTATCATTTTGCATGATGCAACTCATACAGTAACAAACTCCAAAGTAAAGTCTTTTAGACAATTTGCACATTGTATTAAACTGAGGGCTGTTTTTAACCAGAATATAGTTCCTACTACAAAGATAAATGTCAGCTTTCCAACAGGCCAAAACAAGCACAACGTGGTTTGTCTGACTGGTATCCTATGGTAAGAAGTTCAGATACTCCAGTGGACACATGTAGTAGATTTTCTATCCTTGTTTATTAGTAACTTCTGTTAGGATGATGAAACCTATTATTAATTAATTCAAATTAAACTTCAGGAAATGAGGAATAATGAGGAAAGACTTCATTATTTGATAAATGGTAAATGCAATTGTAAAAAAATCCAGCCAAGTCCAGAACTGCAGAAGCATCTAAAAATAAAATTAAAGCTAGTGGTGTTTTGGTGAGTTAAAATTAATACTAGAGTAACATAATAATTACAATGTGTTACATTCCTTCGTTGTGTGGTAATGTTTGTGGTGTGGTGTGGTGGTGTATTGTATTGTGCTGTGTTATGGTGTTATTTCACATAGTGTTGTTTTGTGTCACACCTTAAATATTTTTATAATTAACACAAGGCAAACAAGAAACCTACTTCTTTCCTACTGTTATTTTTCTCCACAAACATCACAAACATGGGAAGTGGTTTGGCCTGGGAGGGAAGGACAGACTCAATATCACCCAGCTGGCTTTCATGCCTGAGGTGGGTATGCATCATGGAATAAAACATAAAATAGTGTTAAATAATTTCATTTTCACTCAATTTCCATATGAATGGAATTGTAATGACAGTGATTTGGTATAAGACTGTAAGGAAGACTAGCTATTTTAAAGCTGATCCTGTAAAAAAAAAAAGCAAAATAATATGTAGCAATAGCAATAGCAGTTAGACTTATATACTTGCTTCATAGGGCTTTCAGCCCTCTCTAAGCGGTTTACAGAGTCAGCATATTGCCCCCAACAATATCTGGGTCCTCATTTTACCCACCTCGGAAGGATGGAAGGCTGAGTCAACCTTGAGCCGGTGAGATTTGAACAGCCGAACTGCAGAACTGCAGTCAGCTGAAGTAGCCTGCAGTGCTGCATTTAACCACTGCGCCACCTCGGCTTCCTATGTATTATTAACAAAATATATTATTAAATATAAAGTCTTCACCACCATCAATATTCCTCCCTAGCAATGGGAAATAAAATTTCTAAAATCTATTTGTAGCATAATTCCTCATACACTAAGCTACTTTAGTTCAGTCTAGAGTTAATTCTTTAATTTCTAACAACCAATTAGACCATACTGTACACCATTTTAAATGTCTGTGCAAAATTTAATTTTCCACTCCTCCACAGCTAAAATGGAATAAAACTTCAGCCTTATAGGACAGAACAGAATAACAGAATTGGTAGGGATCTGGAGGTCTTCTAGTCCAACCCCTCTTCTAGTCCAACCATGGAATAAACTTCAGCCTTGTAGAATAGAACAGAGTTGGTAAGGGATCTTGGAGGTCTTCTAATCCAACTCTGCTTAGTCAGGACACCCTCTACCATTTCAGACAAATGGTTGTCCAATCTCTTCTTAAAGACTTTCAGTGTTGGAGTAATCACTTCTGGAGGCAAGTTGTTCCACTGATTAATTGTTCTAACTGTCAGGAAATTTCTCCTCAGTTCTAAATTGCTTCTCTCCTTTATAAGTTTCCACCCATTGCTTCTTGTTCTACCCTCAGGTGCCTTGGAGAATAGGTTTGACTCCCACTTCTTATGGCAGCCCCTGAGATATCCCCTAGTCCCTTTTTTTCATTAAACTAGACATACCCAGTTCCTGCAACCGTTCTTCATATGTTTTAGCCTCCAGTCCCCTAATCATCTTTGTTGCTCTTCTCTGCACTCTTTCTAGAGTCTCCACATCTTTTTCACATCTTCGCGACCAAAACTGGAGGCAATATTCCAAGTGTGGCTTTACCAAAGCCTCATAAAGTGGTATTAACACTTCACGGGATCTTGATTCTAACCCCCAGCAGGCATTTTATCTATGAATGGGAACTATAAATATAACCAATATATTTTGATCATAGTAGGACATGTAAACATTGAATGCCCCAAGGAATAGTTTAAATCATGAATGAATAATGCATTAAGAATAGGCTACAGATTACAGAGCCCGTTGTTGAGCCAAGCAATATAGTCACTCTTAGATTATGACAAGCAATATACTACCCAATATTTTACTATCACCATTTGCATTCTTAGTTTCTCCATCCATCTTCCAATCTTTAGCCAACATTCTCCGAAAGTACAAGTTTGTATTTGTTGTAATTTTTATCCATTGTGCAAACGAACGTTCACTCCATTTTCTCTGTCAACCACAACTATCTTGGTCCTTGATACATTAATTTTCATATTCATACTCTTTTTGCATCATATATTTAAACATTAATCTCAACATATTCATGTTTTCAGGAAACAAGGCACTAATATCTGAATGCAAATTGCATACAAGATCCACATCCTTAGTCTGAATGCTTCTAATATAACATTACCTATAAATATAGTATATTAAACAACAAAAGGGATATTACATATAACACTCTTACCCTTGCATTGCATTAAACCATTTGCTAAGCATTCCATTTCTAAGTACACCATATATTAGTCTTATCATTTTCAGTAATAAGCCTGTAGGTTTTATCCCCCAAAGTGGAAATAAGGAAAAGTGCCATATGCAATAGTATTACATACTGTACCACTGTTAACTCACAAAGAAATCATGCTCTTGAGTTACCATGGGCAGGAAGAGGGGACAATTGATGGAGCATCTCAGTAGTCATGTTCAGAAGCATATTCCATGCATACTTTCCTCAAGAGTGATCTCAGATTACCGGAGCTGGCCTGAAAGGCGGGGTTTTTACAGCCCGCGAAGTGCCTCATTGGACAATGTGATTAATGACTGGGAGAAGTGGGGAAACAGGGTCACAGTTGAATCGTAAATCACGTGCAGCAGAGTTGACTTCACTCAAGAACAGTGCTGACATGTTGTGCCTAATAAATAACTTGATTTCTTTTGAAATTTGGCTCGAGGCTCATGACTTAATTAGGGCATCTGTCAGAACCCTGACAACCATCTTGTAAGCTTCATCCAGCCCTTACTAAAAATATTTCTGGGGAAAAATATTAAAAAATAATAATAATAAAATAACTAATAGAATAGAATATATTAAATTCCTTTCAATATCAAAATACATTAATTTCACTTTTAAAGATAACCTTTCATGGTTTGCAAAAGTAGATCAATCAAGCTTATGACTAATCAGTGTCAATTTTACAAGTTTCTTATATAATTGACAGCTGATTGGCTATGAGCAACTTGGCTATAAGCATCAGCCACTCCTCCAGAGCGTCTAACTACTATTTGTGGAATTTTGCAATCAGCACTGGTGTCAGGAACTCAAATGCTGGATGAACTGAGAAAAAGAATTCTTAGATAAATTATTATGTTTTATATCCTACTGCGTGATTTTTAATTACATAAGAATTAATTTGGTTAGAATAATAAAGTTATTTTTTTTAAAAAAAACCCTATTTACTCCCCAATACAGAACTATGCAACTATAAATATTGAATTCATCCTTTCACATAACAGCTAGAATAAAATGTCACTTCATTTTAAACACAGAGCCCCCTCCAACATTCAACCCAGGTCCTTAATCCAGCAAAAATCAAATGCCTTGTTCTACTGCTTGATAAGATCATTTTTTAAATCTCAGAAAATTGGAAGAGCCAGAAAAGGAATAAGATCTTGCTCAAGATCAATATCTGGTTCAAAATCTTAAGCATCACAAATCTTGGTCTACTTTTTTTTATTAAAAATGATAGTAATCTTTCATGTTTTGGTGTCAGAAAACATTTAGCAAGATACTGCAGGAAATTAATACTTTTTCCTACAGAAATGCTTGAAAGTATGAGATTTTCATATAGTTCGTCACTGGCTATTGTAGCAAATTTAATGCTGAAACCACCCATTGGGCTACTTCAAAAGGCAACCTGGACCACTTCAATTAGGGTCTTGTTTCTTGATTACATTGCTTACAAGTGAAGGCACTTTTCTTCAATCAATATCAGTGCGGCCTGCACTGGTTCCCGTTTGTCTTCCGGGTGCGATTCAAGGTACTAATTATGACCTTTAAAGCGCTCCATGGCTTAGGCCCAGGACACCTATGAGACCACCTACTGCCACCGGTAGCCTCCCACCGTCCAGTGCGATCCCACAGAGTTGGCCTCCTCAGGGTGCCATCAGCCAGACAGTGTTGGCTAGCTACCCCCAGGGGGAGAGCCTTCTCTGTGGGGGCGCCTTCCCTCTGGAATGAGCTGCCCCCGGAGCTTCGTATAATCCCCAAACTCCAGTCCTTCCGACGTGCCCTAAAAAGTTGGTTTTTCCAGCAAGCCGGCCTGGCCTGAACAAAATAAAATAAATGATTGATTATTGTTAATTTTAATCTAAATTTTGAAATGTTATTGTTAATATGAATTGGGTTTGTTTTGAGATACTCTGTCTAATTTTCTTTTTAACTTTTGTAATATGTGGTTTTTTTTAATGTTGTACGCCACCCTGAGTCCTTTGGGAGAAGGGTGGCATATAAATCCAATAAACAAGCAAACAAACAAACAATAGGTTTGGGAGTACACAAATGAATACACAAAGTTTGGGGGTTTTTTTCTCTTCATAACCAATTAAGCAGGCTCCATTCTTTTCCTGCCAAAGTAACACCCAACAACACACAGAAACACATACAGATATAACGATCCTCATACCCTCAGCTGTTACAGGCTCTTTGTTTTAAAATATTTCTTTTTGCAAAATAGATGCAATTATGATATGAGAACATTACTGGAAGGAAAGCAGATAAGTACAGACGGTATGTATTACATATTGCATAAGATGCACAGTTTGATTTTTTAGTGTAAGTACTGAAAGCTAAACACACCATATACCTCTCTGCTAAATTGCTGATTTACTGAGTGTAACTTCATTGTCAAACTCAATTAGCAATAGCAATAGCAATAGCAGTTAGACTTATATACCACTTCATAGGGCTTTCAGCCCTCTCTAATGGTTTACAGAGTCAGCATATTGCCCCCAACAACAATCCGGGTCCTCATTTTACCCACCTCGGAAGGATGGAAGGCTGAGTCAACCCTGAGCCGGTGAGATTTGAACAGCCGAACTGCAGAACTGCAGTCAGCTGAAGTAGCCTGCAGTGCTGCATTTAACCACTGTGCCACCTCGGCTCTCTATACTGAAGGCTGCATCAATATTGTGTTTGATCTTAGGGGGCTGGGAGAATCAGGGTTGTGTTTGATCTCAGGGGGCTAGGGAAGCAGGGTCAGCTTTATATCACTCATTAAGTCTCTGTTTTTGGCCCCAATGGCTTCCTGCAGCCCTCTGCCAGCAAAGCAAAGCTTTGGAGGGCATGCAGCCCACACAGGCTTCATTTTGCTGGCAGAGGGCTGCAGGAGGCCATGGTGGCTGAAAACGGAGCCTGGGAGGACTGTGCGCTGCCCTCCATTTTCACTGGCAGAGGTACTGCGGGCTTCACTGTTTCCAGGGGAGCCCTGCAAGCCAGACCCCCCCCCCTGCACTGTTCAATAGAGCTGAATAACCATTCTGTGGCAAATGGCAAGGTTATTTTGGGGATTGTAAGATTGCAGTATACGGGAGCGATAATGCAAAATAGTATGTAATTTATACAGGCAGGTGTTCTGACCCCCCTCGTCCCACACCAAAGCACACCGAGCCAAAGATACTTTAAGGAATTTATTAACAGACAGGTCCTTGGCAGCAAACCACCACAGACAAGCCTTGGCAGCAATCCAGCACAGACAAGCCTTGGCAGCAATCCAGCACAGATAAGCCTTGGCAGCAATGCAGCCTGCCAAACTAGTTACAAAAGTTCTCCAACTTTTAGTCAATGCGTTGACTCCTGCAACGGGGTGTGTGCACAAGCAGTCCTCTTATAGTCTTGAAAGGAGCCTAATTACCACCAGCTGAGTGCAATTATCTCCTGTAACTGCGCAACTGTTCCTTACACCTATCAGCTCTTCGGTGCCGGGCATCCAGGAACAACTCCCTTGGCTCCTCCCCACTGCTCCAATGCTCAGGCGCCTCCTGGTGGCCAACCAGTCTCTCTGAACTCTGCTTGGAGTTGGAACCCTGTCCAGGGTCCTCCACATCCTCCAGAGCTGACTCATAGGGGCCTTCACTGATGGAGTCTGATGGCAGCTCCAACGGCTCCTGCTGGGCCAGAACAGGCAGGCATTGTGAATGACTCTTGAAATGTCTATATCTGTTATAACTATGCCAAGCCTATTTGAATCATTGTGATTGATGTGAAGAGGGGCCTTCACATTTGAATCATTGTGATTGATGTGAAGAGGATGCCTAAGAGGGGCTAGAGAAGGATGTTGGGAATTACCTCCCTACGACCTATTAGATTACACAGATTAGGCCTCCTCCGAGTTCCATCTGCCAGTCAGTGTCGACTGGCAACTATGCGGAGGAGAGCCTTTTCAGTAGTAGCTCCGACCCTTTGGAATGATCTCCCCGTGGAGATTTGCACCCTCACCACCGTCCAGACCTTCCGCACAGCCCTCAAGATCTGGCTATCCCGTCAGGCCTGGGGATAAAGATTCTAATCCGTCCCCACCCGAATGATGAATGAATGTTGTGTTCTATTTTTACTTATGTATTATGTCTTGTCTTGTATTCCCCTCCCCATAAATTGTAAGCCACCCTGAGTCCCCTCAGGGAAAAGGGCGGCCTATAAATAATAAACAAATCAAATCAAATCAAATATGACAATACTTGCAGCAAGTTATCAAAGGTGTGAAGGTCATTGCAACGGCCCAGCTAGAACAAGCTATATTGGGCAGCAGTAATATAGGAAGATGCCAGAGATGCCTTTAATGATGAAGGTATCGGGCATAGGTATCAATTCATGCTGCACTGGAAAAGTCAGTGGCAAATTATTCCTGTATTTTTTATCAAGAAACCCCCCATGAACAGAGAATATAAAATGATTGTTGATAGAGTGCAGATGATGAGCCTCTCTAGTTTGATGGCACTTAACATAATATTTAAAAAAGCTGAGAGCTTTTCAGAATACTAGTGATGTTTATGACATGAGTAGGTACAAGCTTTGGGCATATCTAGTAGTTGTTTTTCTGCAGGCAAAGAAAATCTGAAGCTCTAAAAACCATGGGAAGATGAAATTAAGAAGTAGGAACATGAAAAAAAACTCCATACAATGAAAGATGAAAGTTTTGCAGATTGACAACTTACACATCAGCAAATTGAAATAGGACTAGAATTGGACAACTTCATTCAGAAAATCATGCTGTTTACTACATAAGACACGGACAGCAAAGAAGGCACAGTGCTACAGCAAGGATATAGAACATTAGTTGTCAATAACCAAGTAATGCCTATTAGACTTTCTGGACATCCTTCTAATACGATCCAGGTTTATGTTCCAGCCACAATTGCAGAACAAAAGTAGTTTGATTAATTTTATGATAAAATTAAATTACGTCACGTTTATTAAAACTGGAAGAAAAAAAACCCATCAATAACTTATGCTATGCTACTGATGTCTTTTCTAATCTCTGAAAATGCAAATGATTTAGAAGCAGAGATGGGTTTCTGTTGTGACCCAGCAGGACCCTTGGAGCTGCCACCAGACTCCGACAGTGAGGGGCCCTATGAGTTGGCTCTGGAGGATGTGGAGGACCCTGGACAGGGTTCCAACTCTGAGCAGGGCACAGAGAGGCTGGTTGGCCACCAAGAGGTGCCTGAGCCTTGGACCTGTGGGGAGGAGACAAGGGAGTGTGAGCCTGAGGTCAGCAGTGAGTTGTTCCTGGATGCCCCGCACCAAAGAGCTAATAGGCATCAGGAACAGTTGCGCAGTTACAGGAGTTGATTGCACTCAGCTGGTGGTCATTAGGCTCCTCTTCAGACTATAAAAAGACTGCTTGTGCACATGCCCCTCTTACAGAAGTCAACACAGGAACGAATGTTGGATAACATTTTTGTGAGCTTGGCAGGCTGGATTGCTGCCAGGGCTTATCTGTGCTGGATTGCTGCCCAGCTTGTCTGTGCCGGTTTGCTGCCAAGGACTTGTCTGTCTGTTAATAAATTGCGTAAAGTATCTTTGGCTCAGAGTGTGCTTTGGTGTGGAACGAGGGGGGTCAGAACAGGTTTCTACCGATTTGCATCAGTTTGGGCGAACTGGTAGTGGTAATTTGGCCTGGGTCACAGAACAGACAGTGATCCAGGCTGGCCACGACCACAAACTGGTTCCCCGGTTACCAGCATGGTTTTTAGTGGTTTTTCATGTTCTTCACACATGCGCAGAACAATTTACAGTGAACTGCGCACCCACCCCTGTTTAGAAGGTCTAGTAATGAAAGTCAAGGATTACACTGGGGAAAAAAAATGGGACTAAGATTAAATGTAAAGATGACCAAACTAATGATGACTGCTACAGAAACCATCCTTAGAAATGACAGTGAAGATACTGGATTCTGAAATGGGAAGAAGTCTCAGTGCTGTTTGATACTCCGGGTATGGTATCAGATGTGAAAGATGTATGTAAAGAGTTTTGTAGTATGAATAAAATATTGAATTGAACTTTAGAGATATGGTTTAAATCTATGTTTAACCTTGAAACTCACCATAGATTATTCTGAACATTTACCGTTATTACTGAAACTTGGCAAGCTCACAGACTTGTCAAAATATAATGGGAAACAGCTAAAAGAACAGCACAGTGAATACAGCAAGTACAGAAACTGTGACAGCAATGAAAATAGAAACTCTATAGTGTTAATTAATATAGTGCACATTTTTAGACTTTTCTGATTGAAATAAGGATGTGGGAATGCATCTGTGTTTTATGAAAATGCCATACACAACCATTCTGTAACTGTCAGAACAAAAAAGCTTTGTATAATGCTACAAATGAATGCCTGCCCTTGCCATTAAACCAGTGGTGGGTTTCAAAATTTTTTAGACCCTCTTCTGTAGGTGTGGCCTGCTTTGTGTGAGTGGCTTGCCAGCCATGTGATTGGGTGGCAGTGTCTTGCCAGTCATATGACCAGGTGGGCATGGCCAACTGTAAAATGTGATGAAACTCGCTTAACAACACTCTTGCTTAGCAACCAAAATGTTGGCTCAGAAACTCTGGCATTTGAAGCACGCAGGTCTTAAAGCTGTCAAGTTACAAGACCCTTGCACCCCTAAGCCTTTAAAAAAAACCCTAGGGGAGTTCAAACTTGACAGCTTTAAGACTTGTGGACTTCAACTCCCAGAATTCCTCCTCTCGCTCTTCATCTTGATTATGTGCGGATGTTAGAACTGGCAGGAACCCACCCCTGCATTATGCCACATAGATATTATATGAAAGGATAGGGAGGGGAAAAAAATCCCTACTTTCTCTCCCTTAGGCCAGTACACCTGAATAAGCATTGTTTATAATTTTGAGTGGACAGTGAGAAAAATGAATGTAATATGAAATACAAGTACAATTTGCTCAACTTTTCAGGTCTGAAATTCACAGAATGATTGTGAAGACCATTCATTTCACAATGTATGGAAGTGTCTACCCAAGTCTTATACCCAGAGACTGTACCAATGGTGGAATTCAAATAATTTATAACCGGTTCTCTGCCCTAATGACTACCTGGGTAGGCGTGGCTCAGTGGTCATGTGACTGGGTGGGCATGGCTAACTCAACGCCACTCACGTTGAGGGGTGCTTCGCCTTAGCTGTTACAAATGTAGTAAGATCAAAGGAGAGCGGTGGTTATAGATACAGCAATGCCAAGCAATAACAACATATAGGAAAAAGGAATATGAGAAATCGGAGAAGTATCAGGGCCTCTCCACATTGGAGACGATGTGGAAAGCAAAGGCCAAAGTGTTCTCAGTGGTGGTAGGAGCACTTCAACCATGGATCCTAAGCTGGGACTGTGGCTCCAACAGATCCCAGGAACAATATCAGAACAATGTTCAGAAGAGTGCAGTGCTGGGAACATCTGAGACACTGCAGAGGGCCCTCAAGTTCCCAGTCTCTGGTACAGGAGCTGAAACCAAGGAAGACACATTCCGCCTATAAGGGTGAAAATACTAATGTTTAATAATTACAGATGAATGTAACAAACTTTGAATAGTGGAGGTGTTTTGTCCTCCCCTTTTCATGTTTTTTAATAGACAAGACTGCATAATCTAACCACGTCCATGCAATTGTCAAAAAAGAAATATTGTCAAACACTTGCTAAATAGCACAATAAATGTTGCCTATTTTTTTTCCCAATGCATTAATTTTAAAACATAAAATATTGCATTTTGGCTAATTAACACTGGAACCTGAATCTGAACTTCAGAAAGTGAAAACAGAGTCAAACCCAACAATTGAATTATCTGATAGCTTTTCCATAAGTTAGACAGAATGTGAAATATGATCCTATTCTGTGTCATTGTTCCTATCATAACATAGAAATATACATGTTCATTTTTCTAGAAACTTTTATTTGTAATATGCATAGAAAAGTAAAATAGGAAATTTAATTTTATATTTGCCTAGAAATATGTCCAAATTATTTCTGTAACCCAAAAATGCGACCAAAAGGAACAGTTTTACTAAGTGATGTGCCAATATTGTTGATTGTGTCTGAAAATTGATTCATTAAATTATAATGCAGAAAAATGATAGACATCTTGCAGAAATAACAATAATCACATATCTAATTGAAATATTAAATTATTGCTGCCTTAAAGGTTATAATCATATCTTATAATTAAAAGTGTGCTTTGATCAACTCATCATGATTACATTTCTGACAGCTGAAGAGTCATTCCAATTGAAATTCATGACTAAATGCAGGTTGTTTATGGTGATGTCTATTGACGTGACAAATATGTATTGCTGGGCTGAAATATGTAAAGATGTTGAACCGGGAAATTTTGATCTGTATGATTAATAATAAAATGGATGACCTGTGACAGGACATGCTGATTTTCATGTGAGAATTAATAATTAATCCTAATATAATCCATGAACTAATGATAATTAAGGTCAATTGTCAGACTACTCCAAGGGAAATTGCTGTCAACCTTAGCATTTCACAAGAATATTTAGGTCACATTATTGATGAAAAGTTGAAATAAGATGGAAACCTAGCATGGTGAAGTAAAATATTCAAGTGTCATATTCTGTGTCTGTCAAGATAGTACATAAGAAAGTTAACATCACAGATACTAGAAATATTAGAAAAAACACTAAGTATAGATTTTTCCACTATAAATTTAGATACGTCTTTGGTGAGACAATCATTTATTGCTTTAATGGACAATCTGACAATAGGATCAGAAGAAGTGTAGCTATTCAGATATTCCTGGATCCTTCCTTGACATTTGACTTTAGTGAGTACATTTTGGAGACACCAAAGAAATGAAAGAGATAGAAGTGCTGATTCTTTTTTTAAAAAAAACTTTAAGTTTCAGCAAAAAATAAAATACCAGAAGACAAAAATGGAAGGAAATAGAAAGAAAAATCATGAAAGAAACAAGGTTAGAAGTGCAAAAAAGAAAAAAAAAAGATAAAAATTAGTAAAAAAACAACTTTTTTCTACTATATACAGCAGTGGTGGGTTTCAAAAATTTTTAGAACCTCTTCTGTAGGTGTGGCCTGCTTTGTGGGAGTGGCTTGCCATCCATGTGACTGGGTGGGAGTGGCTTGCCAGCCATGTGATTGGGTGGGAGTGGCCAACTTGTAAAATGTCGAGAAACTCACTTAACAAAGCTCTTGCTTAGCAACCAAAATGTTGGCTCAGAAACTCTGGCATTTGAAGCACGCAAGTCTTAAAGCTGTCAAGTTACAAAACCCTTCCACCCCTAACCCTTTAGAAAAAAACGCCCAGGGATGTTCAAACTTGACAGCTTTAAGACTTGTGGACTTCAACTCCCAGAATTCCTCCTCTCGCTCTTAATCTTGATGATGTGCGGACGGGCGGGGAGGGAGGGAGTTGGAACCGGTTCTAAACGGCACTGTAGATTTGTGGAACCTCTTCTATAGAAGAGATTAGAATTGGCAGGAACCCACCCCTGGTATACAGCTACAAATATAAAATGCGTTAACCTTTTGCTGTAAGATTAACAATAGTATGCAGTATTTCTATAAACATAAGCAGTACTAATTGTCACATTCCAAAATCAAAGTTTCATTTCTTTCAATTCCAAGCAAAAAAAAAAAATACAAAAGTGCAGATAAAGTATTTTTTAAAAAAATCAAAATAGTCAATTTTGCCATCCCACTAACTCCATGAATTTCAACATCCATTTCTCCATTGTGGGCATCTGCAAGTCCTTCCATATCTATGCAAAGAAAAGTCTTATTTTGCTTATCATGTACAGTATAACAATAAAGTTTCATGTTCTTTTTCAAGTTTTTATTCACAAAACCTAAAAAAAAAATCCTTTGGTTTAATTCTACATCTATTTCAACAATTCTCTGAATTAAAGTACATATTGAATCTGATCCGGATATTTCTTAATTTTCTTACATATTCATCAAAGATGATATAAAACACCTTTATGCTTTTCCAACATATGTTTGACAGACCCTTATACAACTTTGACAGGTTATCAGCTGCTAAATACCAAAATACCAAAAATACATTGTCTTATAAAAATTATCTTTCAAGTTATAATTCAATGCAAATTTGCATCTTTAATCCACACATTTTCCCACTGATCAAATACATTAGATCAAAAAAGTTGCGCATTTAATCGTACAGTCTATATATAGTTTATGAGTCTTAGCAAAACTATGCCAGTTATTTGACAACAAATCTAATCCAAACTCTGTTTTCTGATTTATAAAATCAAGTCAGAGAGTCCACATAGGTCAACCAGGTTTGTGTAACTAGTGATGGAAGTACTACTATGTGCTGGTTTTGCTCCTACATCACAAGGTCCTTTATATGCCTAACCATCCAGGAATTCATTGGTCAATCCTCCGGGGTTCTATCATCTTTCATAATATTTAACATCTGGTAAGAAGCTATTGGCTAATTGCCATCTGTCAGGTTTATGGCTGGGAACACAAATAAAGCACTTATGAGCCAGAAAGTCAAATAATGGTCAAGGTAAAGATTGATAAATCAGTAAGTCAGTTCATTAAGCAAAAATAATATACACAGAATATCTGAAAACAAGTGACAGAAAGTACACATGTATATATGGCTCTGTGTGTCTGTGTGTGTGCGTGCATGTGTGTGTGTGTTCCAGCATAACTCTGGAATGCCTTGAGCAATTTCAACCAAACTTGGTACACAGATAGTATACTCTCTGGAAAAAAATATTGTGGGGGTATGACACCCCTAATCCACCCCGCAGGGTGTGTGTTTTGTTATTATATAGTCTGTTGTGGCTTAAAATGGCTTCTACTGTACTGCCGTTAAATGGCTTCTACTGTACAGTGCAGTGGAGTTACTATGGTAATGGCTTCAAAGTAATCCACAAGGGGGCTCCTTCCGATAAGGGGGAAAATCCAACATTATAAATTATGTTTGGTCTGGACATTTGCTCCCTATAAATAAATACCCGGGCAATGCCGAGTTATTGACTAGTAAGTTAATTTTAAAGAACCCTAAACCAAGATCTTCATTTGCACAATGGTACTTATCAGATCTGCAGTTAAAAGTTGGGTTTAACATTAAATTAATGCCTACCTGTTTTCTTAACAATGGAAACAATTCTTCCTGAATAAAAGAAGAGAACTCACAGACCATTGTACAGCATGAGCACTGTCTCACCCTATCATTTCATCATGGAAGAAGAATTCAAAAAACATACCCTGGATCCCTGATATAAGAGAAAAAATTGGTTTGAATAAATTAGAGATGGAAGGCATTACTGCCAATAAGCAAACAAGATTCCCTTTACTGACAGTTATTTACTAGACTTCTGGACAGTGGGTTCATTTCAAACTAATACATCAACATTCCTTCTCTCACTACATGTTGTCCACATTTTTGCTTTAGTTTTTATAGGGTTGGGGAAGCACACACATACTCTACACATATGAATTAAACTCTCAAAAAATACAAGAGATGGCCTGTGGCCTTCACTACAGGACATGCTTCTAACTTCTGTCTTCTGCCTATTTGGGGATGAGTTCTCAACAGGAGGTACTGCCTAAACGTGGTATCACAGTTTGGGATTCAAAGTCCACCATCCCCAAACCTTCTGTTGCCTCTCTGGAGGATTCCTCTCTGCAAAATACTATGTTGCATAGAAAGATGTCACTTATGTGGAAATCTATCAATAGTCAAGTCCACCCACTGTTCACTATATGAAAAATCAGGTAACTTCAAATCCCTCTGTTAACCATCTGTTCTGTCTGTCTGTCTGTCTGTGTTGCATTTGTGCTGATAAATAAGCCGATAGACAGAGAACCCCAGGCATACCAGGGGTTGTGACACAACATATATATATATATATATATGTATGTATGTATGTATGTACGTACGTACGTACGTACATACATACATACATACATACATACATACATACATACATACATATATATATATATATATATATATATATATATTAGATTTTTTACAACCCCTGGTAAGCCCCAATTATGGGAGGAAGCTAACTGCTTCCATCATCTGTCCTTCGGCTCGTCACAAGAGTCCATCACGACAGAAACCCAATATTTTTACTGTTGCCTTTGTTATATTTGTGTTTTTTTATTTGTGCTGATATATATATATATATATATATATATATGTTATATTTGTGCTGATAAATAAATAAAGGGAGACTAGTATAGATCTATTTCAAGCTATTTAGCTCTCATCAGCTAGCCATACCCTTACTGGGAATCGACCCTGTGCTGTATTGCCTCTAAGGCAGATGTGTTAACCATTGAGCCACAGAGCTCGACTCCTTATCAGCCATATATATATAGTGTTATATTTGTGCTGATAAATAAATAAAGGGAGACTAGTATAGATCTATCTATAGCTGTTAGCTTCCTCCCATAATTGGGGCTTACCAGGGGTTGTGACACTATATATACATACATACATACATACATACATACATACATACATACATACATTATATTTGTGCTGATAAATAATATATATAAATAACCTGTATAAGTGGGACTGATAAGGGTAGATTGTTAAGGGTGACACTGAAATATAATGTAGTCATTTTATTCTATTTTATATATTTGTGTATTAAATTATATTGTATATTATCCTATAACTATTGTGTTTTACCTTATTCTTATTTCAAACCGTTTGTATAACATTTGGTGATATGTGTTTGAACCTTGTGCTTTGATATGGCCTATGGCTAATCAATAAAGCTATCATGTCAAATGTTGAGTTATATTTTATGTGTAAACCTATGACAACAACAACAAATGATTGGAATTATATGCATTTGTGTGCAACGACAAAAAGTGATTGGAATTATATGTATTTGTGGGATCTTGGAGATTTTATGCATAAACGTTAAATATATATTTCTACACTCAAAAGTGTATTTAAAATAATAGTTGGTAAGTTCTTTTATGCTATCTTGCCTGATATTCCTACTTCATGCTTCGCTTATTGCTGTAGTTAAATATTTTTAATGGCTACTACATAACTAATGTCTCTAGTAGAACTAGACGTTTATTGGATTGCATTGTACGAACATTGCACAATGTCAAATTATCATTATAATCGGAATATTTCAATTAAAAATTTAAGGTTACAGGAGAGGTCATTATGTTTTTATAGGATCTAGCATTGCAGTGTTACTGAACTATGGAATCACATTCCTTTTATGAGTATGGGAGTAAGCAAAATGTGGTTTTATTTCTTGGGAAGGAAAATTAGATAGTCCATTTCAGCTAAGAAGTAGACTGAATAAAATTATATTTATAATATGTGCTATTCTACAAACACAACTTTTTTTAAAAAAAAATGACATATTGATTCTTTTCTTTCTTAGTTTCTCATTCCTAGCAGATGGCATTTAAATTAAATATGTGTTTTTGAAGTCCTTGATGCTCCCTGAACCAGGTTGTTCGGTTGCAGACATTTCATTAGTGAGCTAGTGAATGTGGAGTTTGCTCACTATTGGCCATACTACACAGAGGTGGGTTCCTACCAGTTCGCACCTATTCGGTAGAACCGGTTCGTTAAATCTACCAAACCGGTTAGAAGATGTTCCACCAGTGGACCCGGAAAGCAGGCCACACCTACAGAAGAGGTTCCAAAAATTTTTGAAACCCACCACTGGTCCTTGGATATGATTATTCTACACTATCATGCTCATATTTATAAAACACAGTGCCTCTGTGAAAGGTAAGGATGACTACTGCGTTTGTGGTGCAATCAGAACATTGCGTGTGTTGAAGTTGTTTTAATGCAAACCAAAGATGCCTTTTAAAAAACAACTTTACATCATATTCTTATGCATACCAGTGCTGTGTGTGAGGTAATTTAAGGTGGTTCTGACAAGTGTCGTCGGCATCTTCATATCGGGTCACATGGGTGGCAAGCCACTCCCATCCGGTCACATGGGCGGCAAGCCACTCCTACAAAGGAGGCCAAACCCACAGAGTAGGTTTGAACAATTTTTGAAACCCACCACTGATACTACATCTAAAGTATAGTTTGTGGATAGAAACTGTTTGGTTTACTAAGCCACTGGTTACTTATATTCAATCTTGTTAGTATTCATGAAGAAAAAGCCCAGAATTTGTCTTCATGATAGTTGTGGATTTGCTTGAAGCCCTTGTTTCAGGGGTGGGATTCAAATAATTTAACAACTGGTTTGCCCAGGGTCAGGTTAGCTGTCATGGGGGGGCATGGCACATCCCTGTCCTCCAGATCTGCCAACCATGCTGGACAAGCCATCCACAACAGCCAACCTGACCCTTGGTAAACCAATTGTTAAAGTAACACACACACCCATGCTATCAAAGTGGATAGCACTTTGCTGCGCTGCCATGCAATGGAGAAATGGGCAATGGAGCAGCACAGGGGAAGGAGGAGGAGGAGGAGGGACAGGAAGAAGGACAGTGGTCTTCTCCTTCCCTTGTGCAGGCCTCTCTGTTGCCTGTTTTTCCATTGCAGTGCAGCGTCCAGGATCTACTTTGATAGTAGTGGAGGGGGGGGGGGGTAATTTAACAACTGATTCCCAGAACTGGTGCGAACCAGCTGAATCCCACCACTGCCTTGTTTAAATTGTGCTGAGTTGATTGTATTTAATCTTTCATCATAATAAAGATTGGTGTCAGGTTTATATTCCAGACTTATAGTTAAGTCCTTTACATTATCAGTTATTTGTGAAATTGTTTCAATGGGTTTTTTTTAATTTAATTTTATAGTATATAAAAATTACAACTTCATTTGAACAGTGTGTTGCCTGGGGGCAAATCATTTTAGGAAGTAATAATCAAGGTATTTACAACAATATTTATCACATTTATATCAATTATACTAATATTAATACCAGTAATAATCATATTATTTGTTTAACCAATTTAACACACATCTTCCTTGTATCATTGATCCTCCCATATATTTCCCTGTTTCAACTTCTACCCTCAAAGATTATATAGGGCACTGCGCACAACTAGACACAAGGACAGTTTTTTCCCAAATGCCATCACTCTGTTAAACAACTAATCTCCACAACACTGTCAAATTATCTACTAAGACTGTATTACTATTCTTCTTCTCTTCCATCCTAGTACCTATCTCTCTCCTAGTACCTATCTCTTTCCACTTATGACTATAACCATGTTGCTTGTATCTTTAAAATGTCTATTGTTTTATTTGTTTCCTAGCATAATTTGATTGTTTATTAGTAACCTATGACTATAACTAAGTGTTGTATCTTATGATTCTTGATGAATGTATTCCAATTTATTTTTCTTTATATACACTGAGAGCATATGCACCAAAGACCAATTCCTTGTGTGTTCAATCACACTTGACTAATAAAGAATTCTATTCCATTCTGAATTCCAAAGTGGCTACTTTTTAATCAATGAAGTGAATTGTAGGCCGTTCCCTCCGAGATGAATAGCTGCTCTGAAGCATAGGTCCCAAGGCTTCCTGCAGACCCTGCTGTATGGAGGGTCTTTTGGGGTGATTCTAGGAGTCTCCCTTAGCCAGGAGAACCATATAAACTAAAAGAATGCCTGTTTCTTCTGTTAGTAAGTTGAAAAAAGTGATAATCCAGAGAGATAAACCTCCATCGGCTTGTCTCCATTGGTCATGTTTACAGGGAGTCGAATGCAACTTACATGTGGGAAATGGGCAGTGGTGGGATTCAAATAATGTAACAACCGGCTCTCTGACCTGATGACCTACTGGGTAGGCGGGGATCAGTGGTCATGTGACTGGGTGAACATGGCCAACTCAACGTCACTCAGGGTTAACAAGGGTTAACTAGAGAAGCACTTTCTGTAAGCAGGGTAATAAAGATTAGGCTAGAAACAATACCAGAATGTTTCCTTCCTGCCTTCTTTACAGGATTAGTTCTGTAAAGTGGGTGTGGGGCGGGGAAACAAAATGAGATTTCTTCCAACAACCGGTTCTCCGAACTGCTTAGAAAGCTAAGAATCGGTTCTCCCGAATAGGTGTGAACCGGCTGAATCCCACCACTGGAAATGGGGTACCTTTTACCACACATTGTGTGCATAAAGTTAAACAGATTTGAAGTAGACTGGTTTGGCTCTGGTTCAATTTATGTCTTCCTTTATTTTATTTTTATTAACCACAGTTATAAGGCCACCAAAATTCATGCAACTTACAAAATTAAATTTCCACAATGCAAAAACCCATACCTACCCCTCAATGATGACAATAATCACTATCACATCAAACAGCTGTTATGTGTTTGTAGGCTACCACATTCAAAGTAGTGTTTTTCCTGAATAGAGGCACTAATAATACATAATGATTTTCTGGCTGTTAAACTAAGTGAAAAGTAGTTTACATTATGCCAACATTTCCCTCAGGGTTTACATCAATACAGTTATTACAGAGAGGCTGATCATGAATTGCTCTGAAAATAGAAGATGTTTTAACTTTTCTCATTGACCTATATCAACATAAGTACAGGATTTTCTCCCCCTCCTCTTGGCTTACCTTTTTATGCAGAAATATTTCCTGCTTCTTGTATCCTTTTTTAATGTATATATATTTTTATTTATAGCATTTTTGAATACAGGGTATGAATACAGTTAGACAGACAAAGTCCAGAATTTTTTAAAAAAAACACCTCAGTATATATTAACACATGAATAACTCATAACAGTAGCTATAATATGATAACACTTGTATAAAATATAATTGTAATAGTATAACCAAATAGTTTACACTGGATTTTTAAAAATATCTTGGCCTATTTACATTTTATAAATTAACATATTTATAGTTGAAAACCATCTCTATTTTAATACATAGTACTTTCCCCTCTAATTCCTACCCATTGTCTCTAGCCACTCATAGAAACTGTTCCATTAATATTCTGAATCTTCTTTATCCTTAATTTTAAAAGTTGGCCTATCCATTTCATCACATTCTAAAAAAAAATTTGAATTACTTCCTCCTCTGGCAGTGAGTTTTCATTTTTCCAGTATTTGGCAAATATAATCCTTGAAGCTGTCAGTATATGTACAACTAAATATATGGTCCCTTTATCACAACCCTCTGGTATTATTGCCAACAGATATAATTCCAGCTTCGAATCTATATTCTGTTTAATTATCTCTTCCAACCAATTACGTAATTTCTCCCAATATTTTCTTGCTTTGCTGCATGTCCACCTGTTGTGGCCCAGCAGGTGCCGTTGGAGCTGCCACCAGACTCCAACAGCAAGGGGCCCTCTGAGTCGGCTCTGGAGGAGGTGGAGGACCCAGGACAGGGTTCCAACTCTGAGCAGGGCTGAGAGAGGCTGGTTGGCCACCAGGAGGCACCTGAGCCTTGGACCAGTGGGGAGGAGACAAGGGAAAGTGAGCCAGAGGCCAGTAGTGAGTTGTTCCTGGATGCATGCCATCAAAGAGCTACTAGGCATCAGGAACAATTACGTAATTACAGAAGGTGATTGTACTCAGCGGGTGGTCATTAGGCTCCTCTCCAGACTATAAAAAACTACTTGTGCACACGGCCCTCTTTGCAGAAGTCAACACAGGATTGAATGTCGGAGAACATTACTGTGAGCTTGGCAGGCTGGATTGCTGCCAAGCCTTATCTGTGTTTATTGCTGCCTGAATTTGTCTGAGTTGCTGCCAAGGTCCTTATCTGTTTGTTCTGCTTGGCTTTCAGCCACCGAGGTTTTGGTGTCTTGCTATTAAAGTACATTCCAGTTAAACTTGTCTCGGCATTCGTTACTGGACAGAGAAGGGGGTCAGAACACCACCACATGTGGTAGTATGTGCCTGGGAACTGGTTATATTTCCAACATTTTGTAGACAGGTTGCATTTTTGCCAGTCTTGTTGGGCTGCTTCCTGTATCCTTTGAAATTCAACATATGCCATCATCATTTTGAAATTAATACTTTTCAGTAATTCATGGATATGAATTATAAGCAGTCACTTTATTGTATATGACAAGATAATTATTAAAGTTCATAATCCACGGGCCATGCTGGGGAAAGAAGGCAAGATTTCTGGCCATTTGCCATTATCAGTAATCCTTGTACATTCAGTTTTATAAAGATTACTTGCTAACTTTTATAAATTGTACAGTTCACTGTTATCTTCTTTCAGTCTTCAGACAGTGCTGCGGTTTCAGTTTTCAAGTGTTTATGCCAGTTTTCACAAATTAAATTAAAATCTCAGTTTTAATTAGCTTCAGAATTATTCCCAAGTATTTAAAAATTCTCCATACTTGAATATAGTTCATGCATGCAAAATAAGATGAGCCAAGGGGAAGCATATGGTATATTAGACTTGCAGGTCAAAACATCGCTCTCAACATTCTGTAGCACATAATTGAAAGGAAAAGACTTCCTGGAAATTTGAAGAATATAAAAGAGCAGTTCCGGAAATATAATTTGTGATTATGATCAACACGTGGGCTCTTAAACATTTCTGTCAATCAGATGTGGGATTTTATAAAAATATCTCCCTCGCAGGGTTGGGCTGCGATGGGTTCACCCAGATTTGGGAGAAGCCGTAGATAACGTTATGGCCGGTTTGAAGAACTTCCAAATCCCCTCTCTGGCTGGCCCCGCCCACCCCAGCCTGCCCCTCCCAGGAGTCTCTGTACAGCCTGTTTTGGATGAGAGGTAAGTGCAGGGCCCATGTGGAGGCTCAGGGAGAGGGAAAACGGGCCTCCTGGAAGCTCCAGAGGACCTCCCGACCCCTGGGGAAGCAGCGGAGAGATAGATGATGTCATAGCCCTCTCCCTCTATTGAGAGAGGGCTTTTCAATGGCCATTTGACAACAATGGCCTCTTTGATCCCACTTTCAAACCAGCAGCCTTCTCTGTCCAAAATTTTGCTGTCTTCAAATGAGGGGCCTGTGCCTTTTAAATGAAGATGGACTGCTGAACCTAGTCCTGATGTGTTTGTTCTTCTATGTTGTGCCATGCATTATGAAGTGGTTGTTTTGTTTCTCCAATGTACAGATCTGCATATGGCTTGCAGCAATGAACTGCATATACCACGTCACTCAGTTTATGTCTGGTGTTTTATCTTTAGAGTGGACAAGCTTCTGCCTTAGTGTGTTCTTGGGTTTGAAGTATGCAGTATGTGATGTTGGCTGAAGATGCTCCTGAGACATAGAGGTCATTTATGTCAAAATTGAACAGCCCTCTCTCAACAGAGGCCGGGGGATACGACACCATCTATCTCCAATCCACAATCCAGTCCTTTCAACAGTTCCAAGAAGTTGGGACTGTATCTAGAGTTGGAACCTGGATTTATAAAGTTACTTATCTATTTCCATTTTTAAAAAAGTCTATGTTATAACTGTTCAGATTTACCAGTGTTTACTCATGGATTAAAACAGGGATGAAATGCTCTGAAGTATGCTACCAGTTCACTTCACTACCTGTGCACTTCACGCACCAAAGGCACTACCACACAGTGCTGAAAAGGGGGGGGGATTAAGAAGCCTTTTCTGAGTATGCAAAGGTAAATAGAACAGCGAGGGGGGGAAACAGCCGTGTAATTGAGATTTGCTCAAAAGCAAGATTTCCTGCTTTCTAATGAATATAAATCGAGTGGCACAACTGATTGTTGCACAGCTGATTGTCAGAATTACTTGTTTGTCTGGGCCGGTAGCATTTTTTTACTGCCAGTATAGATGAATTGGTAGAAATGATACTGAACTGGTAGCATTTCACCCCTGAATCAAAAATATTTCCATAGGGGCAGAGGTGTGTTCCTACCAGTTTGCACCTATTCGGTAGAACTGGTTCGTCAAATCTACTGAACCAGTTTGAAGAGATTCCACCAGTGGACCCGGAAAGCAGGCCATACCTACAGAAGAGCTTCCAAAATTTTTTGAAACCCACCACTGGTCCTTGGATATGATTATTCTACACTATCATGCTCATATTTATAAAACTCAGTGCCTCTGTGAAAGGTAAGGGTGACTACTGCGTTTGTGGTGCAATCAGAACAAGTGTCGTCGGCATCTTCATATCCGGTCACATGGGTGGCAAGCCACTCCCACAAAGGAGGCCACACCCATAGAGTAGGTTCGAACAATGTTTGAAACCCACCACTGCATAGGGGAAAAAATAAAAGCTCAAGATCCAATCTCTAATCCATTGGATAGATTATTAATCAGCAATGTTGCAATAAAAACCTATTTTCCTTAAATATAATTGCTGTTATCTTTAAACAGCAAACTAAAGTATAGGTTCAAAATGATTGTCAGCAGGAAAACTCAATGAACAGAATTAAAATCCTGTTCAAAGTTAGGAACTGCTGGTTTTAACTTTCTTCAAATTGGACGGGGTTCCTTGTGATTTTATCTGTTGTTTTCCTTCAAACTTGCTGCAGTCATTTGCATGATATTCATATCCTCTTCTTTACCACATGTGAGATTTTTTTAACACATTTAGAATTTACAATTGCCTAACCATTTTTGATTTCTGCACATGAGATGAGCTAATGATGCAGGAATATGTTAGTTGACATTCTGGGATGTATTATAAAGTTGATTCATATGCCACTTATGATAGCATAATTTTCTCTTTTTCTCCAAGAGCTAGGTTAAAAGAACATTTTACGAAGATATCGTATATTGCCATCCCAATTATATTCAAGAGATTGCACATAACATTTTAATACTTCAACATAATTAATTCATGTGAGCGTTTCCTGGGAGAATTTGTTCTTTCTGATATGAAAAACATATGCAAGATCATATGGACTGGATAATTTATTTTGAGATTTATAAGACTACGAAAATAGTTTTTATAGTATATGCTGCATATATACTCTCTCTGGGTACACATACACACACACACACACACATACAGAGATACATATACATATATCTATCAATCTAATGTATTTTTTTGTGTGTGTACATATATACATACATACATACATTCACACACACACACACACATATATATGCATACAAACACACAAACCACAAGTGACTTACAACCACATTGTAAAGTGAATTTTGCCCCATTCTATGACCATTTTTGGTACAGTTATTAAGTTAATCACTGCAGTTATTAAATTAATGACACAATTGTTAAGTAAATCTGCCTTCCCTGTTGACTTTGCTTGTCAGAAGGTCACAAGGCGGGTTCACGTGGCCCTGGGACACTGCAACGGTCATAAATATGAGTCATTTACCAAGCATCTGAATTTTAATAATGTCACCATAGAAATGCTGCAAGGGTCATAAGTTTGAAAAACAGTCATAACCCCCCCCCCCACACACACACACAAACACACATACTGCATATACATGAGATAAAATACCAAAAAATGTAAACATAATGTTGTGGTTCCTCACAACGAACATTAAAGTAGCATTGCACTTTTGATTTCTTTAACCATTCAATGTGGCGCATAACTTCATTGCCGTTTTGGCAGATGTTCAGCTGCTGGTAGCACATTTCAGAATATTTTCTTTGCAGAGGCACTTCACTATATGCCACTAAATATCCAGATGGCTTTATCGTAGCAAAATATTACACACCCTGGGAATCATAATCTTTTTAATGTGTCTACAGAGCGTGTGCTAATTATAACTTTTAAAATATTATTGGAGAAAGATATTAAAAACATATTGTAAGAGTGTCGTTAGAAGGGAAGGTGAAACATTCCTTTAATGTACCTGGCTCACTAAGATGATGAGAAGGTAGAGAAGTTGCATTTTTATCTTTGTTGCAACTTAATTCCTTTCATGTCTCTCTGTGTTAGGGCTGCATTGAGTTTCAAACATGTAATTCAATTCAATGTAGCTTTGAGCAACTTGGAAATAGAAATGGGGACCTATTTGGAAGTATCAAATTGAACAAAGAGCTTTGTAGGCTTCCAAAGCATTTCACATTTCATCAGCTTTCTGCTGCTTCTGAGATTCTAACAGACAATATATAATGTTGCCATGATATTTTAACTGGGATAGTTGAAAGGTAAGATGAGCTGTTTGATACTGAAACAAGCAGCTAGCCAAAGCAATTTATCACCTCATTAAACTCTTTTCCTATATTTACATCTTTGGCAATCATTTTTCTTTATAACTGTAATTTGGCTGTTTTTTTTTTTTTTTTTACAGTTACTGCATTTTTTTTTAATACTATTGGTTTGCTGCTGGTTCTGCCAAAGTATCTCCATGATAAATCCAGTGATCAACTTTCAGAGTATGGTTTAAAAGTTGCTTTGTGTTTGTTTTTTGTTTTTTTAAATCTCTTGGTGGATCAGATTAAATGTCTTAAGAGTGTCTATCTAACATGTACTGGCCCTGGCCCAAACATTTACCTTTCTGTTCTGATCCCCTCTTCCGTCCAGTAACAAATGCCGAGACAAATTTAACTGGAATGTCACAGCACTTTATTAGCAAGAAACCAAAACCTCGGTGGCTGAAAGCCAAGCATAACAAACAGGTAAGAACCTTGGCAGAAACTCAGACTTCGACAGATAACAGCTTCTCCAGCGTTAGGAATGACGTTGAATCCTGCAAAACCAGGCTCCTCCCAGTCTCTCTTTAAATACTATCTTGAGAGGAGCCTAATTACAATCACCTGGATCCAATTATCTTTGGTAACTGTGTAGCTGCTCTCTACATTGATCTTCCTGGTGTTGCCGGGCATCTAGGAACAACTCCCTTGGCTCCTCCCCACTGCTCCAATGCTCAGGTGCCTCCTGGTGGCCAACCAGCCTCTCTGCGCCCTGCTCGGAGTCGGAACCCTGTCCAAGGTCCCCCACATCTTCCAGAGCCGACTCATAGGGCCCCTCGCTGTCAGAGTCTGGTGGCAGCTCCAACGGCTCCTGCTGGGCCACAACACCTTTCTAAAAATAAGGATGAGTTAATAAGGCTATAAATATCATTTGATCTGTGACTTGTACCTCATAATTTCTTGTTTTCTCTTCCTAATATTGTCTATTGCCAATAATCCAATTGTTGACAAAGATGATGGAATCCTTTTCAGGGTGGAACAAACAATCAAATATAGTGGTATCTTGGTACTCAACTGCTTTGAAACTCATCAAATTTGGTACTCAATGCATTTTGATGTGAAAATTCTGTCCTAGTACTCATCATTTGTTTGGTACTGAACATACAAGCTAGAACTTTTCCTTATGGGAAAAATTTGTTTGGTACTCATTATTTTTGGTACTTACTGCACCTCCTGGAATCAATTAAGGATGAGAACCGAGGTACCAGTGTATATCAATCCTCCTGGAAATCCATCAGTCAAAGAAAATAATGTACATCACTCCACAACGACAAATCAATGGTCCCTTTTTCTGAGGACTACTGAAAGAGTAAGATTTGTTTGGCATGATCTGTTTTTGAGAAACCCGTGTTGGCTTCTGATTATAACTATGCTAGGTGTTCAGAGCTCTCTTGCTTGATTACCTTTTCCAATAACTTCCCATGTGTTGATTTCAGACTGATCTGTTACTTGGATCTGTTTTTTTCCCCTTTTTTGAAGATGGGAACCACATCAGCACTTTTCCAGTTCTCTGGTAGTTCCCTGACTTCCAAGGCCCTTTTGAACCCCACAATTTTATGATGTGTAAGCAGAAATTAATCACTCAGTCACCAACAATAGTGGATCAGTAGCTATCAGAACATACATTTCTAATCAGTAACTACATTCATCCATCACTGTTAAGCATACGATCTTTCCAAACACAAAACTTCAGATTCTCCACCCCTCACCCCTGTTGAACTCAGTAGCAAACTCCTGATAGCAATTTCTGTTTACTCTCTCCCACTGCTTGGGACCTGCATTTATGATTATTCTGAAGAATGCCAAAGTATTAGGATGTTAATGACATTCAGCAACAGAATAGTTTCTAAATATTCATGACATACTGAATCATATTATCTAATTTTTAACAAAAATGTGTCCCTAAATTATGTCTTATTCTAATTAGTAAACGAATGAACACAGTTTATTGGGCGAGATTGCATATATTTTGATTGCATATATTGATTGAATATATTTTTCATTTATTCTGACATATCTATCACACCCTAATTCAGAGTAGAACTGTAATATTTGTTAACATTAGTACTTTTACTGTTACTGATAATATGTTATGACAGAGTAGAATAAGAAACATTTGCAGTTTCACTAGAGTTTCACCATTGAAATCTACCTGTCATAAAATGATAAGAGATAAAAAAAAAGATTTTAAGCCAGGGACTTTAAGTATTGTATTGTAATAAACTAAGTTCTATTAAAGACTTATGTCAAGATACTTTTTTTAACATTGTGAGAACTAAGAACTGAATAATACAATTGCCTATCTTTCTCAAGCTGCATTATCTTTTCTTGCAGCTAAACGTGTCATTTTCTCAGCTAAAATGCCCTGAACCTGACAAGATGTAATTTAATTGATTTTTAATTAATGATATTTTCTCAAATACATCATGCATATTTTCATCTTATGTGCAAGCATATATGAATTTTTCCTAAGAAATAGAAATCAAATATTTTGTTTTCAATTTTCTTGTGAATTCCCAGAGGCCAAAGAATATAGCCAAGAGCAGATAAAAAAAAAGTTATGCATTGCCTCATTTAAATTCTACTTACTTATTTTCATAGGACCCAAGAGCTCTTTAATATTAAAGGAAAACTGGCTAGTGGGAATAGAATTTGTAAGCTTCTGCCCCTCCTTTTTTAAAATTCCAAGTTAATAGTAAAACTGTAAAGGGCTTATTTCTTTCTGTTTTGTGAAGTGAATAGTTGTCTATTAGCAATAATATTGGTATCTAGTATTAAATTAGTATCTATTAATATTATCATGGAGGGACACGGTGGCTCAGTGGCTAAGATGCTGAGCTTGTCGATCAGAAAGATCAGTAGCTTGGCTGTTTGAACCCCTAGCGCCACATAATGGAGTGAGCTCCCATTACTTGTCCCAGCTTCTGCACAACATAGCAGTTCGAAAGCATGTAAAAATGCAAGTAGAAAAATAGGAACCACCTTTGGTGGGAAGGTAACAGCGTTCTGTGTGCCTTTGGGGTTTAGTCTTGCAGACCACATGACCATGGAGACGTCTTCGGACAGCGCTGTCTCTTCAGCTTTGAAATGGAGATGAGCACCACCCCCTAGAGTCAGGAACGACTAGCACATATGTGCAAGGAGAACTTTTACCATTTAATATTATCAATAGAATAATGAGATGGCCATTAAGTGAGCCAAGCCCAATTGTATGACCTATTTTTCTATAGCTATTAAGTGAATTAAATGAATGACTGCATATTCATTAAATGAAACTGGATGACCTTATTGATTTTTGCTGAGAAGGCCATGGGCAACCATCATTAATTCATGCCTTTAAAGTGCTTGCATTTTGATCACATGACCACAGGATGCCTGTCTCAAGTCTATATTACCAATTTTAAGAAATTTTGCAATGTTAGAAAGGACAATTTTCTATTTTCTACCTACCAATTTTCATACTAGTTGTATTTCAATCGGTATCACTGTCCAAAAGCACGATCACACGATAATGAAAACAGCTCTTATAAAACTTTTTTTTCCAAAAAATTAGACAGAGGATCTAAATTTTCCATATTTATAGGTAAACCCTTTTTAAAAAAAAAAAAATAACCCAGGCTAAATTATTATTCTTATTCCCATGATGCAGGCTAAAGGTTGATGAATCTACAATTCAAAAGTAAGGACCGCAGATTTGCATAAGGAAGTCAAGTCTTCTTGTACTTTAACCAAGTCTTTTTATGCAAATCTACGACCTTTCAACTTGCTTTTGAATTGTAGATTCATCAATCCTTAGCCTGCATCATGGGAATAAGCAACTACCTGTCTCATTGAAGCATTTGTATTTCATGTTTCCCAGAATATTTTTATGTTGTAATATTCTTATTCCTGTAAGTATTAGCTGTCACAGAACATAATTTATCATGATTGGTCTTTCCAGAACAACTCTGAATGGCTCACAACATAAACTATAGTAACAGGAAGAGGAAGGAAACAAGAAAAATAGAGAATGAGATATTAAACTGGCAAACACATACATATACAAAAACATCCCAAACAGGGCTCTAAACAATTTAGCCCAAAGCTTGGGAGAATAGTGAGGTCTTTAAGACTCTTGGAAACCATGAGAATCTCAAGGGGAATCTAATTCCAGAAAGCAACAGAAACAGGCATGCTTTCTGTATCCCAACCTATGATATTGTTTAATGGAAGTGATCCAGAGGCCATGTATGTTGTTGGCTCATATCTAGTGGTTGTCAGGCCTGCAGCCATTTTTTTTCGTTTGGACCTCAGGCCTGCCACACTTTCTATTATTCTACTATGCATTTTCTACTGTGGGAAAATTGGAGGGGGGAATTATACAAAGTTGGATAATATGTAGCCATAACAAAATTCTTTCTAGAAAATCAAGGTCATCCTTTGTCTCTGCACCTGGCCGGAACTGGATGGGTGGAACTGCAGTGGAAAATTGGACCCTGTGATGGACTTGTGGGTGTGGGATGGGGACACCAAGAAGCCTTCATATTCGGGTTTTCCCAGATGTGCCAACATGGCTCTCTTAATAAATTGGAACTTTGAGGAATCATTTGCCTTGGACTTTGATTTAATTTTGGATGCTATTTGGAACCCTGACAGTGGTGGTATTCAGCCAGTTCAGACCAGTTTGGCCAATCAGTAATGGCGACCTGCAGGTGGGCCTGCCTATCCGCCCCAACTCTATGTCATCCTATTTAGCCACATTTTCTAATCTGAACGCACGTGTTCAAGCCGTACGCATGTGCATGTGCAGAAGGCACACATGCTCACGAAGCAAGTGTGCATGCAGTCACAGTTTCGGTGCACGGCGAACCGGTGGTAACGTTATGTGTAACCCACCTCTGCTCATATCAGCTGTGTGGACACCATGAGTGATTAGTAGTCCACCAAATAATTATGCCTTCCATTCTTTATGGAAGAACCATAAAGTTTGTTCTTACTTAAAAAGAACCACAACCCCCAGCAGAACAGTCTGTTCTGTTTGAAAATTGAAAATCTTGACCATTTCATCTAAAGGGTTTACCTTTCTTCCCTTCCCTTCTATACTGGAAGGGATTGTATGGAGCATGGGGGATTTGTAGTTACAATAACATTCCTTCTCAGAGACTCAAGGTCAACTTGCCCCAGCACTTGGAGGGGTGTCACTGGCAGGAATCTTCTTTTGGGACAGTGAGTGATTGGACCATGTGATGGACATATGGGTGCTGGGGCAAGGTCTTGAACTTTCAAGTGGGTGGGGAAAACCTGGAAGCTTTCAGATTTGGGTTTTCCCAGATGTGCCAACATGGCTCTTCTAATAAATTGGAACTTTGAGGAATCTCTAAGCCTCGGACTCTTATTTTACGGAGGATGCTATTTGGAACCCTGACAATCTGCTCATCCTATTCATATAATAGGCTTGGCTTGCTTTAAGTCCTGTCAATTAAATAAAGTTGTCTAATGAGTCCACAAACTAGACTTTTGTGTATCACTGCACCTGCAACATTTGGAACAACATTCCCTCAAGCTTTTTATGGATGCCTCCTTGTTCACCTTGAAGGGATCTCTAAAAACCTGTATTCTCCCCATGAGGATAGGTGGCTTGGAAAGGTCAGTTAAGGATGACACTGAAGTATGTAACATTTCTGGGGTTCTTTTCATATACCAGATCTGTTTTTATGTTTTTGTGTTGTTTTATGTATAGTACTGTGTCTTTAATCTTATGAAACAGCCCAAGGTTGTTTGGTAGTTGGGTGCCCTAGAAATATGACAATTGAATAACACTTTATTATGATACTTAAATATCTTAAAGAACACTTTCCATCATTCCAATATCATTAATGAGTATAGATTGCTTTCTTGTTAGTCATTTATTACCGTTTTCAGCCAAGTGCGACACGGTGCACTAAATCAAATTGAAGCAGCAACAGTAAAATAATAATTCCCAGCTCCTTTGATGGCAGTAGAAGCTTAATTAAAGAATCCAACTGCTCCAATCACTTCAATTGAAAAGAGAAAATTTGCAGAGGTTGGTTTTTTTTTTCATATTTTGATGATTTCAAAATCAAGCCAGTAGTGTCTAACAAAATCAAGCCAATAGTGTCAAACAAAAAACACTAATTAGCTAATTAGCCAAAAAGTGACAAAAAATTTAAGCTGGTGGACAGCCATTAGAAGAAAGAGCCAAGCCGTCAGAGGTGGTATTCAGCCGGTTCTCTACGGTTTGGGTGAAGTGGTAGCGGCGGCTGTGGGAAGCTCTGCCCACCCACCCCGATGTAATGCACGACCTTCTGTGCATGCGCAAATGTAGTGCATGCACTAATATTTGTGAACCGGTAGGTAAAGTGTTGTGGCTCGGCAGGAGCTGTTGGAGCTGCCACCAGACTTCGACAGCGTGGGATCTTATGAGTCGGCCCTGGAGGATGCGGAGGACCCTGGACAGGGTTCCGATGCCGAGCAGGGCGCAGGGAGATTAGTTGATCACCAGGTGACGCCTGAGCCTTGGATCAGTGGGGAGGAGACAAGAGAGAATGACACAGAACCCACCTGTGAGTTGTTCCAAGATGCACGCAGGCAAAGGGCTACTCGGCATAAAGAACAACTGAGTAATTACAGGAGGTGATTACAAGCAGCTGTGGCTAATTAAGATCTCCTCCTGATTATAAAAGAGACTGCTTGTGCCACGCCCTTCTTGCAGAAATCAACATTCATGAATTAAGAGAAACCAACTTGGAGAAGTGATTTGCTGTGAGAAGCCTGTTTGCAGTGCTGCATCGTGTGAAGGACTTTTTGCCAGAGTGATTATCTCTTTGTTTATTTTGGGCGTGCAGCCAACAAGAGTCTGGACTGATTAAAACATTCTTTCATACGTCTGTTTTGGCTTTTGTTCCTGATGGAGAAGCGGGGGTCAGAACAGTAAAGTAAGTGAATGCCACCACTGCAAGCCATATTTAACATTTTGGGTCTGTTAATGCAGCTTTTTAGGGAAGATTACAGAGTGGATAGTGAGAGATTGCTGCAGAGCACCTTAGGAGAAACAGGCCATCTAAATCATTTTCAGTCAGGATTCAATCAATCACTAGGACCAGAGGTTTATTCTTCCAAGCTTTCGGACTTGTTGCTGGAGCCTGTAGCCCATTGTCAGTTAACATCTCTCTCTCCACAATGTGTACAGTGGTCTGTTTTATGCATAGTATTTACAGGTGCCTGATAATGTGTGGCTTTTAGTTGTTTAACTGGGATGCTGTGGCCAGCTGTTAGTTGTTGTTTTATTATTCAGGCATGGGATTCTACTGGTTTGGACAAGTTTGGACTAGTTTGGACTGGTTCAGACTGGTTCAGGTGAACCAGTAGCATTGACGATCAGCTGGGAATGAACTGGTTTACTCAGATGATCAACTGAGTTCGCACACCCATCCCTGCTCCATCCTGTCCTTTATTTACTGCTTTCTAGCTCATCTCAATTACACAGCATAGCTGATTTCTCCCCCACCAGCTGTTTTACTTACCATTGCTGACTTGGAAAGTAAGCAGCTGAGCTTCTAAATGCTCCATTTTCAGTGCTGTGTGTGCAAAACACACATGTGTGCAAAGCACACATTCACCGAACTGGTTGTTAAACTGGCAGCATCCCACCACTGTTTGTGCTGCAACATTATCCTGGGATATATATATATATATTTGCCCTCATTCAGATTTTCAGCCAGGACTGTATGGACTCTGTATGGGAATGTAAAGGTTTTGTAGAAATATCTGTGTTATAATGTGGATGGGATGAAGTGCCCCTCCTGGTTCTGTTAGTCCTCAGTTGCTTTCAGTACCATCCAAAGGGGTATTTTTCTGCCGTCTCCATTATTTTGATCTCCTCTGATTTTCAATACATGAAGTCAGTTATCAGTACAAGCTGAGAAATCAACCATACGCTGATGATAACTGATTATATATAACCATCTGCTGTGCTAATCTCACTCAAACAAGAAGCACTACAAGATTTGTAACATTGGGTTCCTTCTGGGTTCATGGCTGCTGCTGGTCTATGGGCAAGTGAAAGCAGGGGCAGGAGAATGCTGCTAAAATAACTAATGTCCTTGTGTCCTCATTACAACGAACTACCATTGCATGTTGAATCTTTCGTTTCCTCTGAAGATCACCCAGAATCTAGTGTTGGTTTATAGTATAATGCAGTGGTGGGTTCTAGATCCCGTTCCAACTGGTATGGTTGGACTGGCTCTGTGGCGTCCACATGGAAGTGCATGCGTCTTACTGCCTCCATGAGCCTCCACGACGCTCCAGCTGCTCAGTGGAGTATCACACAGGTGCTGTACGCGACGCATTCGTGCACAAAAGCATGGAAGCACTTAAGACCAATAAGGAGCTTGGGTGGGAGGACGGGCCCTCCGGAGCACCATACTGGAATGGTATCCAGTGCTCCGGGCAGGCTCTGGTACGCCTGTACTGGGGCGTACCACCTGCAACCCTCCCCCCTAGTATGATGGCCTTTATAGTACATAATCACCCAAGATATAACGTGAATATGATTTTAGCTAGTAGTTTCATGTAGATGGTAAAAAGGAACAGAACAGTACTAAGCCCTATGGTGACCCATAGAGCAGGGGCCAAGAGCTGGACCTCTTGCTGCCAATCAACACTAATTGCGACTGACAACAGAGGAAGGAGATGAACCAGCACAGAACTCTGACACCCAACCCAATTCTCTAAGGTGGCCCAAAAGGATATCATGGTTGATGGTTTTGAAAGCCACTGAGAGGTCAAGAAGAGCAAGGATGGATTCACCACCTACTGAGTAAGCCCAGCATCTCCTCAGGACTTGCACCACACTTGGTATCCAACTGGAATGAATCTGAGCTACACAAACCATAGACACTTTAGTTGATTTAATTCTATAAAATATCAAACATTGCTGAGATGTGATTGTTTACTAATTTAATAAATAACTATAATTAATTAATTAAAAAACAACAACAAATAAATCTGAATATGACAGAACATATCTGTGATAATGACATATAAGGTTACAGCCAAAATTAGTTACATTTTAAACTGTATTTTATGGATATATTTAACATTTCAGGTTTATTTCTTTTTAAATGGCACCTGGGAGAAAAATCAGATTTGTAACTATGATGCTAGGGTAATTAAACCTTCTCTTATCATCATTCTGATGAAAATTATGTGAAACCTAAAGCTAATAGCAGTCATTTCATTGGGAACTCTATAAAAAGACAATGGTTAAGCACTTTTTTCATGCACTTGTGCCTAATTTAATTCTTCCACATGTGTCATTGAGGTTTAAGAACACAGACACAATGAATAGATTTGAATACATTTATCATGTTGCCAGATTTATTCTATAGCAATAGCAATAGCAATAGCAGTTAGACTTATATACCGCTTCATAGGGCTTTCAGCCCTCTCTAAGCGGTTTACAGAGTCAGCATATTGCCCCCACAGTCTGGGTCCTCATTTCACCCACCTTGGAAGGATGGAAGGCTGAGTTAACCTTGAGCCGGTAAGATTAGAACCGCTGAACTGCAGATAACAGTCAGCTGTAGTGGCCTTCAGTACTGCACCCTAACCACTGCGCCACCTCGGCTCTTGTTATTCTAATTTTCCTTGTACTGATCTTCAGCTTTAAAGACCAATGAATGAAATCAGTAGTACGTTCCAACTGTATCAAACAAGTCACAAAATGTTGTGTATAACTTCAAGTCCGTGTTGACTTCTGGAAGTGCCTGGACATGTTCCTGCAGTTTTCTGTACAAAATTATTCATATTTGGTATTTGTCATTGTCTGCTTCCTGGGATTGAAGGGGAGATTGGCCCAAGATCATCCGGATGTTTTCTAAGGCAGAACTAAAACTCACCGTCTCTAGTTGAGGTCTTAATCCAGCAAATTAGTTTTCTGCCAAAATATATGAACTAGGAAATAAGCCTACATTTTAGAAGTTAATTTCTAAAAAGTTTCTAGCCCTTATATATCACCAGAATCAGTGGTGGGATTCAAATTTATTTACTAAGTTTTGTGGCCATGGCATAGCTTGGTAAGATGTGGCAGAGAAAGGATACTGCAAAATCCCCATTCCCACCCCACCCCACCCCATTAACCTGCTTTCCAGCTCCGTTCTCCTGTGCAGGGCAACAGAAGAAGAACCAGCTGATCAGCTGAGATGCCGATCAGCTGGGACTCAAGAGACAGTGAATAGATGGGGGCGGAGCCAGCTAGATGTGGTATTTGCTGGTTGTCTGAACTACTCAAAATTTCCGCTACCAGTTCTCCAGAACCGGTCAGAACTAGCTGAATACCACCTCTAACCACAATTATTTGACGCCTTAAAACCAAATAGTCTCCTTCCTATTTAAGACAACATGCTTTACTAAAAGTCAGTGTATTTAAGAAGGTGACTATATTTAATAACAACCCACCTATTCAGATGTAGGTTTTCAAAGAAAAACAATTGCCTGTTTAAAGAATATTTAAAAGAATACTTCAAAGTAATGCAGGCTTACAAAACTGCTGCAAGAATTGAGAAAAGTCTTTGAAAGTGAGGTCTATGTAACTTTTGTGTTAATTATCATTTGGTTACTTCTCTGGCATATTTATAAACAGTAAATTGGTTCTGAGGAAACTTTAGCTCAGCAAACTGCTTTGGAATCACAGTGCCTTGATTCATAGCTGCATATTCCCAATTACTTTTTAAGTGTCTGCCTGACAACGCAAATTCTTAAACTCTACAGCTGTCAACTTCCTGGTACTAATTTCTATTTACATTTACCTGAAAACATGCTTGCTGTGCACTTTGTAATACACCCAAGACATTTTTTTTCATTTACATCCTTTCATATTACACGTACTGTAGATTTAGGACGCAATCTTACACTTACCTATTTATCTTTTTCAAGTAAACATTTATCAGATTGTACCAGGGGTGGGTTCCTGCCAGTTCTAACCTCTTCTATAGAAGAGGTTCCACAAATCTACAGTGCCGTTTAGAACCGGTTCCGCTCCCTCCCCCTGCCTGTCCGCATATCATCAAGATGAAGAGCTAGAGAAGGAATTCTGGGAGTTGAAGTCCACAAGTCTTAAAGCTGTCAGGTTTGAACATCCCCTGGGTTTTTTTTCTAAAGGGTTAAGGGTGCAATGGTCTTGTAACTTGACAGCTTTAAGACTTGCGTGTTTCAAATGCCAGAGTTTCTGAGCCAACATTTTGGTTGCTAAGCAAGAGTGTTGTTAAGTGAGTTTCACCACATTTTACAAATTAGTCACACCCATCCAGTCACATGACTGCCAAGCCACTCCCATCCAGTCACATGGCTGGCAAGCCACTCCCACAAAGCAGGCCACACCTACATAAGTGGTTCTAAAAAAATTTGAAACCCACCACTGGATTGTACTATTAGCTTCATAGGATTAGGATGGTATTCATGTATTTAATGTGCTTTAATGTTATCTATTAATATTAATAGTTTACTAAGTGTAAATTAAATAGGTGATGTATTTGCCTACCTGCTTCAAGGTTTGGGGATTTTTTGCAACGTTCCAACACATGCATTTATTTCCATTACCTGTTAAAATGTCAGAATTCAGAACATATAACATGTTATACCTGAATATATTCTTCCTACATAGAAATTGTGGAAATTTAATGATGTTCAGCATTAAATCAGCAGTGTTATTACAATACCATTTCCTTTTTGTCCTCAGTTTGGAGAAGCAATATCTGAGTGCCGACTGCAAAATGTATGGGTTGCATTCATACCTATGTAAAAATTCCAAAATTTCAGTATGTGGGAAGGGAATCTGATTTTCAAAAATGGGAGGATGTCTTAGAAAGCTAAAGCATTTAACTCATAATAAGAACAAGGGCTGCTGAAAGGACTGAGCCAAGAATCATTTAAATTACCAAGTCCCAAAATTATTCCATCAACCAGCTAACATTGGATTTATAAGGAAATTAAATAAAAATAAAAGCTAATGGGGAATGGTGGACTAGTAAACAAAAGTGTTTAAATTCCCTTTGGCTAAGACGCTGAGCTTGTCAATCAGAAAGGTTGGCAGTTTGGCAGTTCGAATCCCCAGCGCCGCATAATGGAGTGAGCTCCTGTTATTTGTCCCAGCTTCTGTCAGTCTAACAGTTCGAAACCATGTAAAAATGCAAGAAGCAAAATAGGACTGACCTTTGGTGGGAAGGTACTAGTGTTCCATGCCTCTTTGGCGTTTAGTCAAGCCAGCCACATGACCATGGAGACGCCTTCGGACAGTGCGGGTGTTGGCTTTAAAACGGAGATGAGCACCACCCCCTACAGTCAGGAACAACTAGCGCATATGTGCGAGGGGAACCTTTATCTTTTTATTTGAATGGAGGAGATTAACCTGGGAGTTGCTGCAGCATAGTGGGGTGGCTACATAATGATAACAAGATCCTGCTTGTTAGCTAGAAGTGAAGCTGCCTATCTAACAGGGGGCCAAACTATATTGGCAGGATTTCAGTGTAGAAACAACGAATATGTAAAGGTATCTTCAGGAGACACTGACCAAGAGTTTCACAACAAGATCACATCATTTTACTCACCAAGAAAATATATCTATATCAATCACATTCTTTTTAATGGAAAGTTTTCCACTGTGAATAAGGGAATATTTTCAAATCAAGGATTATGGAAATACAATTTCCCTTACTAGACATCAATAAATAATCTTCCTTTTGTTAATAATCATTAAAACAATTAAGCTTTGTGTTTAATCTTCTTACAGACAGAGACCTTGGACTGATTTAAGAGTCTTTAAAAGCATAATCTTCTAGTCTTGAAGACTTGGTTAAAAGCCTCCAGAAATATATGCTGAATTACTTTTGGATAAAACTCACCACTAAGTGTTTCAGCTTTCTGCCATTATCTTGGCAGAAAGCATCTTGCAATTAACATTAAAATATTCCCTGGCCTACAGAATTTCAGTGGTTAAATCATACAAGGATAAGTGTGCTAAGCGTATTCCAGAAGTTCTCATCTTGAGAACTTCTATTGCATATATTTCTGGAGGCTTTTAACGGAGTCTTCAAGATTAGAAAGGTTATGCTTTTAAAGACTCCTAAATCAGTCCAAGGTCTCTGTCTGTAAAAAGATTAAATTACATCAAAGATATCTACTGAATAAATACAGGATTCCATCAATAGATATAATGCTGCCAAGATTAGTAGATTGTTGGATTTTTTCCTATAGCAAGGGCAGAGACTGTTATAGGCTTCAAAGTGCTAGTCGTAACTTACAAAGCCCTTCATGGTATTGGATCTGGGTACTTGAGAGACCGCCTGCTGCCGATTACCTCCCAAAGACCCATTAGATCACACAGGGTCGGCCTCCTCTGGGTTCCGTCTACCAGCCAATGCCACCTGGCTACTACCCGGGGGAGGGCCTTCTCTGTGGCAGCTCCGGCCCTCTGGAACGAACTCCCCACAGGGATTCGGACCCTCACCTCTCTCCAGGCCTTCCGAAAAGCCATCAAACCTGGCTTTGCCGGCAGGCCTGGGGTTGATGAGTTCCCCTCCCCTCTCGACTTGTATGGTTGTGTGATTCTTGGTTATTTTAATTACTTGTATTCTGTTTTATGTTCCCCTTTTCCCCTTTTGAGTTGTTCGCCGCCCTGAGTCCCTCCCGGAGAAGGGCGGCATACAAATAATAAAATTCAATTCAATTCAATTCAATTATTTTGAGCACTTCCGACTTCCATAAACAAAGGGACACATACAGGCATTGTTAAAAATATTTACACTTCCACATATGATTAGATCATATTATTCAATTAGCATCGACATAGTGTCCAGCATAAAGTTTCCTTTAAAAAAAAAAACTATTGCTATGGACGCGTCTATATTAACTCCAGTCCTAACCCATTTTCTGACAGATAGGCATATATTTCCAAAGGTACCACAGGGCAGACAAAATGGCAGGAACATGATAAAAATAAGAAGCTATCTTATAGAGCTCTACTACCCCCTTACTCAGAATTACATTTAATGATCATTAGACATTAGACTAAGATGGAAAAACCAGGTATGCCTGATTTTAATAAAGTGGAAAGCAGTATTTAGGCTATTTTCCATTTCAGTAAAATAAGCATATAGATGGTTATTCAATAGTCACATATCTTAATATAATACTTTATTTATTCTCAATTTTGTAATCTGATAAACTCATTCTACATCTATATATTTTAGAGACATATTAGGTAAAGGTAAAGATTCCCCTTGCACATACGTGCTAATTGTTCCCTACTCTAGGGGGGCAGTGCTAATCTCTGCTTCAAAGCTGAAGAGCCAGCTTGCTCATGTGGCCAGCATGACTAAATGCCAAAGGTGCATGGAATGCTGTTACCTTCCCACCAAAGTGGTTCCTATTTTTCTACTTGCATTTTACGTGCTTTTGAACTGCTAGGTTGGCAGAAGCTGGGACAAGTAACGGGAGCTCACTCCACTACGTGGTACTAGGGATTCGAACTGCCGAATTGCCAACCCTTCTGATTGACAAGCTTAGGGTCTTAGCCACTGAGCCATCAGAGACATATTAGAGATATACAAAATCACTTAACCAATCTGGCAATTCAGTCTAAATATTTGAGTTCAGGAAGCAATTTTATCAATTTGTCTTTAAATCAAACGTTAAGATCAATCCCTGATTCTCATGTACTGTAGTGCAAAAATAAAGACATACTTGGTTCTTTCTTTTTATCTTCTAATTTAGTGACACTACAGTATTTTTTTTAAAAAAAACTGATCACTATCACTCTTATTCCCTAGATAGAAGTTGTTAAAAGTCTTTTCATTAGAATCAATTTATTAAAATCTAGGGACAATCAAAAGTTGGAATTAAGATTGCCAGGAGAAATATCAACAACTTCAGATATGCAGATGATGCCATTCTAATGGCAGAAAGTGAAGAGGAACTAAAGAGCCTTTTAATGCAGGTGAAGAAGGAGAGTGCAAAAGTTGGCTTGAAACTGAACATTAAGAAAACTAAGATCATGGCATCTGGCCCTCTCAATTCCTGACAAATAGATGGGGAAGAAATGAGGTATTGACAGATTTTATTTTCCTGGGCTCCAAGATAATTGCTGATGTGACTTCAGCCAAGAAATTAAAGACGCTTGCTCCTGGGGAGAAAAGCTATGGCAAATCTAGACAGCATACTAAAAAGCAGAGAGACATCACCTACCAACAAAAGTGCATCTAGTCAAGGCTATGGTTTTCCCAGTTGTAATGTATGGATGTGAAAGCTGGACCATAAGGAAGGCTGAGCGCCAAAGAATGGAGGCTTTTGAACTCTGGTGCTGGAGAAGACTCCTGCGAGTCCCTTGGACTGCAAGGCAATCAAACCGGTCAGTCCTAGAGGAGATCAACCCTGACTGCTCTTTAGAAGGCCAGATCCTGAAAATGAAATGTAAATACTTTGGCCACCTAATGAGAAGGAAGGACTCACTGGAGAAGAGCCTAATGCTGGGAAGATTGAGGGCATAAGAAGAAAGGGGCGACAGAGAATGAGGTGGCTGGATGGAGTCACTGAAGCAGTATGTGTGAGCTTAAATGGACTCCAGAGTATAGGACAGGAAGGCCTGGAGAAACATTGTCCATGGAGTCATGGTGGGTCAGACATGACTTTTCAACTAATAACAACAAGGGACAATTACTCTGATCTTTCAAAAAAATAGATAACTGTTCTGACCCCCCCCCCCCTACCTTGTTCATTCAGAAACTAAAGCCAAACAGAACTTCAAAGGAATGTTTTTATCAGTCCCGGCTCTTGCTGGCTGCGAGCCCAAAATAAAACACAGATAAATGCTCTGGCAAAAGTAAAGTACAGCAAACAGGTTTATATAAATCAAATCACTTATCCAAGTGCTTTTTCTCGATGGTTGCAAACAAACAGAGAACCTGACTAGAACAGGACGGAATGGAATGGAACATTGACTTCTGCAACCAGGGCGTGGCACCATCCGTCTTTTATCCGCAGGAGGAGATCCTAACGAGCCACAACTGATCGTTATCCTCTCCTGTGTGCATCCTGAAACCACTCACAGGAGGTTTCTGTGTCAAAGTCTGATAGCAGCTCCAAATCTGTTGTGGCTACCAAGCCACACAGATAACCATATGCACATTACTAATATAGTCGCAAATATCTGCATGCACAATCCTGTTTTTCAAATTCAGTCGAATTGTTATAAAAATCAAAGTGGAAACAGTTGACCTTAAACATCTTATTCTAGATGATTCTTGTCTTACCAGGAATATTCTGAAATCATTACTGAAAGCACTCTTAAGTTCTAATTTTAGCAGAAGTATTCTTGACTCAGAACAAAGAGTTCTAAACATTGGCAGCAAAACTAGGGGGTTTGATTTGGTTTTTTTTTTTGGTATATTGGTTTTGTCTTTAAGATCATAACATTTCTGGAAAGATTGGAATTGCGCTAGAGAACTTTCGGGAAGGCTGAAACAACCATTCTGTGGTTTGAATGGGATCTTTTTGGATTAAAAACATGTTCACATCAAAGCATTTTAAAGAACTCTGTTCAGCATTTGCTTATAAAACCCCTTTATACTGTAAGTTTCGATACCACATTATTACCTGCTGTGTCTGACAGCTGGTCTCCAAGAACTATTTGAATCCACATGGATCTACCTGACCTTTACATTTATCTTGGCCTTTTCAGCCTCCATCTCCAACCCTTCAGAAGTGAGGCTGGTAAGACACATGGCCTATAGAAGCACAGCATTTCCTAGTACCGGCACATTTTCAACACAATTTGTTATGAAAAAGTTTACCACTCCCTTTTCCTGTAGCAATAAGAGAGAAGTTATATATTTTGTTCTAATCTTTTAGCTCTAGGTTTATGCTATACTATCTGGATACCCTTGCTTTGCTATGAAACTATGTGATTGGGCTTGATAAATTGACACTTAAAGCTTGAAAATTAATGAATAGTTACTATCCGGCTTGATTCATTGACACTTAAAGCTTGAAAATTAACATAGAATGTTTAACTCCTTAGCATCAGAGCATGTTAATGTAAGGCAACCAGAACAGAGTTCTTTTCAGGCGGGGAGGGGGAGTAGAATGTCTAAACTCCCAGCCTGCAGGCCGGATGAGTCACACGCTGGCCATGCCCATGGCCAGTCTAGCAAAGGGATAGCATCAGAGCATGTTAATATAAAGCAATTGGCAGTTGGAACAGAGTTCTTTTCAGGTGGGGAGGGGAAGTAGAATGTCTAGCTCCTTAGCATCGATGTGTGTTAATATAATAACGTATAAGAAATACAGATGATCTGATGGTCATTTTGAAAAATCCTTTCTTAGGAGCACCTAGAAGCCAAGAGGAATATACATGCTGAATTTCAAGTTGTAGGCTTTACAGTACTGGAGATTTGTGATTAGTGAGTGGTGTTGGCTTTTAAATATATAGATTAGATTATTTAAGCATCTTAAACAAACAGCTCAGCAATGTAGGTAGAAGCTTTTCCTCATTGTGCCACATGACATTGTTATACTGAATGTTCAATCTTTAACAGTGAAAATGGTCCAGCTATAAAGACATATATCTTCTGATGAAATGAAGGTGTGTTGTACACATTCCTCAGCCATTAATAATGGAGTTCAATAAGATTAAATATCTGCTTGGTAGTCCTTGACTTACAGTCACAATTGAGCCCAAAATTTCTGTTGTTAAGTGAGACGTTGTTAAGTGAATTTTGCCCCATTTCACCCTTTTTTCCTCAGTTGTTAAGTGAATCACAGCAGTTGATAAATAAATACCTGGTTGTTAAATTAATTGGGCTTTCCCTTGACTTTGCTTGTCAGAAGGTCCTAAGAGGAGAAGCTCATGACCTTGGGGAGACAGAAATATAAACCAGTTGCTGGGCATCTGGATTTTAATCACATGATCATGGGGATGCTGCAAACTGCAAAAAATTGTGATAATGACCTTTTTCAGTGCCGTTGTAACTTTGAATGGTCACTAAATGAATTGTTTCAAGTCGAGGATTACCTGTATTCTAAAATTGGATAGATACAAATAAGAATAACATGGCCCTAAGCAGGGAACTTCGCTTATTTTACGTTTATTTAAACGTTTATTTAACAGTTTTATTACATTGTTGAAAATCATACTCCAAAATCGTGTTTTTGTTTCAAAATGACTGGACACCTATATCTAAATGCTGAGGATAAGTTCCTACTCCCTCTATGCACCTCACATTGTCATTGCTTATAAATTACAGAGAAATTCTGCATACAAGGGCTGTTTAGTAATTCACCAGTTTACCCATTCCTTTAGGGGGAAAAAAATATTTGCTCTATAATAGCAATATCGATAGCTATTTCAAATTACTTAATCATATAGATTTCTAAACAATATCTACATCTCCACAGACATCAAGAACTTTTAGTTTTCAGAATGAAAAGTAAACCTTTTAGAGAAAAACCGAAGAGGGAACACCATGACAATTTTTGTTTCTCTTTCTAGATGAGGTTATTTTGTCTACTGTTTGTCTACAGCAGGAGCCGTTGGAGCTGCCACCAGACTCTGACAGTGAGGGGCCCTATGAGTCAGCTCTGGAAGATGTGGAGGACCCTGGACAGGGTTCCGACTCCGAGCAGGGTGCAGAGAGGCTGGTTGGCCACCAGAAGGTGCCTGAGCCTTGGACCAGTGGGGAGGAGACAAGGGAGTGTGCTCCTGACGTATGCATTGGAGCAGTCGGGAAGAGACAAGGGAGTTGGTCTTGGATGCCGGCAACCAAGAGCTAATAGGCGTAAGGAACAGTTACGCAGTTACAGGAGATAATTGCACTCAGCTAGTGGTAATTAGGCTCCTCTCAAGACTATAAAAGGAATTATTGTGCACAGGCTCATTGCAGGAGTCAACATATTCACTAGGGCTGGAGAAACTCTCGTGGCTAGCTTGGCAGGCTGGATTGCTGCCAAGGTTAGACTGTGCTGGATTGCTGCCAAGGTCTTGTCTGTGTGTTAATAAATCATTGAAGTATCTTGGTCTCAGCGTGCTTTGGTGTAGGATGAGGTGGGGGGGTCAGAACTGTCTACTAAGCAAGACACAAGAGTAATTCAAACATATTATGATGGGTTTGCAAAGCCAGCTCAAGCCCATGTGAAAATGTTCAGAAATATTCCATGGGCAAGATCCTGATAGGCTGAAATGTATAAGTGAGCAAGAAAAAGTCACAATTGTGCAGGAATAAAATTACCAAGAAAATTCAAAGACAATGGTAACTGTGTCTGACCTGTGCTACACAACAACACAACTTTGCCTCAGCTCCAATAGATAAGTCCCAATAGTTAACCTGCTCTCATATCTTGTTCTTTCTAATCAATTTCTCCTGCACGTAATTCTGTCTAATACATAATACTTCATGTTAAAGCCTAACTCGCATAGCTACAAATTTGCTACTAGCACTTATACTCTTACTATGCTCAACAGTTCCATACTAAAACATTTATTTATAGTCAGATTGGTTAAATAATTCCCAAATGTGGATTGCAAGCGTTGAACACACATTACTGAACTGTGGTGGCACAGTAGTTAGAATGCAGGCTAACTCTGTCCCCAATCATGAGTTTGATCCTGACCAGCCTTCTATCCTTCCGTAACGTAAGGACATAGATTGTTGGGGCAATATGCTGAAACCTGTAAACCACTTAGAGAGGGCTGTAAATCAATGTGAAGCAGTATACAAGTCTAAGCGCTAGTGCTATTATATCATCACACACCCAGATTACAGACTCTGCAGAGCTATGCCAACAAACTTTATGTGATAATGCAGTGCTGGTGTCATCTACTTCTTGTCTCTAATGAAATGATATTGTCACCTCAGTATTTCAACCTAACAAATTCTTTATTAGCTGTAGTTGATAGTGTAAGCATATTCACTATGCAGCCTCATAGCTCATAAGGTGATTCACGTAGGAACAAAATGTTAATTACTTCTATTTTGAAGCCTTTGGTGCTTATAGTGACATATTTCATTATTAGCTACTAATCAGTTTTTACTCTGCATAGTTTTGAAGCCTAGTTGGAATGAGTTAATTATTTTACTGCCAGAAGAAAAGAAATAAAATTTAATTAGGGGTCACACATACCCAGACTGAGTTTATTAGAAGGGTCTCATAGACCTTTTGGAAAACCATGCCTCATCAGATATATCTATATTATACATAAATAGATATATCCTCCCATTTCATACTTAATGGATTTTAATGGCAAATTGATATTGTCTTCATTCCTAAGCTTCCTGCAATTTCAAGCTGCCTGTTCAGTATAAACAAGTAAAGACAGATAAACTCTTATTGCAATGTGATGATAAAGCTAAATGTGAAATGTGCCAATATTGGCAGTCGTTAAGTAGGATTTTAGGTCTTCATTAGAAGTACTGATTTATGTGTTCCAATAAACAGATGCTGAACAACATTATTGCTCTCAATATATATCATTTCAATTCAAATGCTGTGTTACATGCAGTGAAAGATCAATTCGCCATTGCTCAGTAACTTGATTTGGATTTGGAAGATAAATATACCAATTTATGTCTCTTTAAGAAATACGGACCATTTCAACAGAATTTCTTCTACTGCAAAAATGCAACCACTGGTACACTAAATCTAAATAACAATCAAATTACTGTGAAAAAGAAACATACACCCAAGTCCTCCTGCTCAATATACTTTTTCCTTACCTGTTGGGGAAAAACTCAAGTTTTAGAAACCGTTTTTCAAAAGATTCATCATCCAATGTTACCCTAGTGACATATGGAGACTGTCCTATGGTATGTTTTAGTGATGTTTGTTTTCTGATTATCTTTACTACTGCCTATCAAATCTTGATTGAAATCTAGCAAAAGTGAACAATACATCAAGCCCCAAACCTGTGCTCAAACAAGCCCACTACAACAGATTGTCGGCATTTGGGGAAGAGTAGGAGTAACACCGAAGAGCCTCCTTGTGCATTGAGTATAACAGTTGTCTAGAGCACGCTTTGTCAACAATTGGTGACTTGAGGATGTGTGCATTTTCAACTCCCAGAATTCACCAGAGAACATCCTCAAGTTGCCTAATTTGATAAAACATTTGTTGAGGAGGGATGTTTTGGTTTTGCAAGAGTTGGCTCTTCCATCTTGCCACATGGTTTTCCCAGTTTTGACCAACTTGTTTTCCTGCTTTAATCCATGAAGTAATGCAAGGAAGGTGATCAGTGACCAGTAAAAAGTGCCATTCCTGAAGCCCAGATAGTCAATGCTTCATTTTTATGATGGTAATCGGTTGTGGCACAGCAGGAGCCTTTGGAGCTGCAAAACAGACTCCAACCAGTGATGGGCCCTCTGAGTCAGCTCTGGAGGAGGTGGAGGACCCTGGACAGGGTTCCAACTCTGAGCAGGGCTCAGAGAGGCTGGTTGGCCACCAGGAGGTGCCTGAGGCATGGAGCAGCGGTGAGAGCCAAAGGGAGTGTGCTCCTGATGTCCTGCCTTGGAGTAGTGATGAGGAGACAAGGGAGGTGGTTCTGGATGCCTGGTAACGCCAGGCAGATCGACGTAGAGAGCAGCTACGCAGTGTACCAAAGATAATTGGACCCAGGTGATTGTAATTAGGCTCCTCTCAAGATTGTATTTAAGGAGAGATTGGGAGGAGCCTGTTTTGCAGGATTCAACGTCATTCTTAACGCTGGAGAGGCCTTTTATCTGTCGAAAGTCTGAGTGCTGCCAAGGTTCTTATCTGTTTGTTATGCTTGGCTTTCAGCCAACCAAGGTTTTGGTTTCTTGCTAATAAAGTGCAGTGAAATTCCACTTAAGCTTGTCTCGGCATTCGTTACTGGACGGGAGGAGGGGTCAGAACAGTTAATCACTTTTCAATTCCATTCCAGGTAGTTTATAGTCTTATTTGAGACAACAATGAATCTGTATACGGACAGTGAGGTTGAACAACTAGCCCCGTGGTTGCGACCAGAACATCTGGAACTGAACACACTCAAAACTGAAGAAATGGTGGTAGACTTTAGGAGAAACCTTCCAATATTACCACCTCTTACAATACTAAACAACACAGTATCAACAGTAGAGACCTTCAAATTTCTAGGCTCTATCATATATCAAGACCCAAAGTGGACAGCTAACATCCAAAAGTAATCAAAAAAGCACAACAAAGAATGTTCTTTCTGTGCCAACTCAGGAAGCTCCAACTGCCCAAGGAGCTGTTGATTCAGTTCTACAGAGGAATTATTGAATCTGTCATCAGCACCTCTATAACTCTCTGTTTGGTTCTGCAACAAAACAGACACAGAGTTTAGAAGATGATCAGAACTGCAGAAAAAACAATTACTACCAACTTGCCTTCCATCGAGGACCTGGAAGAAAACCTAGTTTTCTTTCAGTGCATCCATTTATTTTACAGCATTGCTCATAAAAAAGCATACAAAAATAATGCGAGGAATTAGCCATGTTTAATTAATTAGCCATATTAATTAATTAATTAATGGGAGGAATTTGCTAGGAACATGTTTTGGGGAACAAATGCATTTTTTCCATGTATCTTTTCGCTTTCAAATTGCTATTGGAAAATTGTAAAGTATATGAGAAAAAAAGACACTTAAATGTATTCACTTAGCTAAATGTAATTAATCTGTAGCTGTTATTTTGAGGGAAGCAGTGTGCATTTTCTAAAGCTGCTTGCTCAGAATCTAAGGAGATAATAAACACTTCTAGATTTTAGATTACTTAGATTAGAATAAACTTCCATAATATTCCAGTACCAAAGTAAGTTCTTTAAACCAGCTGAAATAATTCTGCATGCTTACCTCTGGAGATTACAAAGAGTTCTAGATGATTCTCCTTACCCTGAACGTAGCTTGGTTGCACAATTCATCCTGGTGATAAGAAAGTTAAAACAGAGAGGGGGAGGGAGGGGGGGAAAAGGAGGGAGAGAGAGAGGGGAGGAGGAGAAAGATGAAAATTACTTAATCTAGACTAATACAGGCTTCTGCATTACAATGAAGTCCATAATAGATTTTAGTGAATTGGAGAATATGATTTTTTTTGTTTCTTTTCATTAAAATTTGAATAATTTTAGGAATCCACGCCAATATCAAATAAATTCAGAATATTTATAAAGCCTTGAAAAATATAATAGTATAAAAGCAGCATTTGCCTTAGATTTATATGTTTATGCATTTGTAACATTCTGTATCCTGTCAGAATAAATACCTCTGCTAGAAGATAATAAATTGAGTGATAGTTTAATTTTCCTATATGTAATTCACATACATAACGTGAGAGTTGCTTGTTTTTACCATTTTATAAGCTGTCCAGAGAAGAAAATGAATGGATAGATGAATATTTTTTTTAGTAACATGTAAATAATAGTTTTCTGTAATTGATACAAACAACATACTGCTAAACAAAAGTCTGAAATATGTACTTATATGTTTCATTTAAAATCTTAAATGTCATTGCTTTTAGCTTGATGCCTTTATTAGATGAAACAATAGTAATATGTTGTGATCCAGCAGGAGCCATTGGAGATGCCACCAGACTCAGACAGCGAGGGGCCCTATCAGTCAGCTCTGGAAGATGTGGAGGACCCTGGACAGGGTTCCGACTCCGAGCAGGGCACAGAGAGGCTGGTTGGCCACCAGGAGGCGCCTGAGGCCTGGAGCAGCGGTGAAAGCCAAAGGGAGCGTGCTCCTGAAGTCATGCCTTGGAGCAGTGGGGAGGAGACAAGGCAGTGTGATCCTGACATCCATGCATTGGAGCAGTGGGGAGAAGATAAGGGAGTTGGTCCTGGATGCCCGGCAATGGAGGGCTAATAGGTGTAAAGAACAGTTAAGCAGTTACAGGAGGTAATTGAACTCAGCTGGTGGTAATTAGGCTCCTCTCAAGACTATAAAAAGAATGGCTTTCCACAAGTTCATCACAGGAATCAACGTATTTACTAGAGCTGGAGAAACTATCGTGGCTATTTTGACAGGCTGGATTGCTGCCAAGGTCAGTCTGTGCTGGATTGCTGCCAAGATCTAGTCTCTGTGTTAATAAATCCTTGAAGTAACTTTGTCTCTGCGTGCTTTGATGTAGGAAGAGGGGGGTCAGAACAGTAATATAATATTGAATTCCAAAGGTGATTTTATTTATTTATTTATTTTGCTGATAGCTTGCTTACATACTCAGGCTAAACAGAATGCTTTTGAGCAGGGGTATTCAAACTCACATCATCACGGCAGTGTCCCATGGCATATTGGGACTTTTTCCCCTTTGCTAAACCGGTATCAAAATTTGGCCGCTTGGCAATTGGCATGTATTTCTGATATTCCGGAATCACATGATCCCAATTTGCAACCTTCCTTACAGGCAAAGTCAACATAAGAAGCCAGAGACACTTAACAAATGCATGATTTACTTAATGGCTATAGCAATTCACTTAAAGAAATAAAATGCTTTAAAAATGAAAGATTTTTAAAGGAAGGAAAGGAAGGAAGGAAGGAAGGAAGGAAGAGGAAGGAAGGAAGGAAGGAAGGAAGGAAGGAAGGAAGGAAGGAAAAAACAATGTGGTATTTTCCTATATGTAGCCAGTGATCATGTAGCCAAAGCTAAAATGGTGAAATATTGTGGTTATATAACAATACTTGTCTAATTCATCTATCCATTAGTTTCTTAACTGCATATATGACACTGGATGACATTAGTTTTCATTTAGCAATCAGAAACACTCATGAATCTTTTTTAAATTTTTATTTATTTTAAAACAAACAAAAACATACATTAAAAATATCATCAATTACATATCTATTTAGCATGTCATTTGGTCACAAGCATTTGTGCATCACCACTTTCAATTGCATATAAAATCAGTAGTTATCAACCCATATACATTAGTACATTGATTATCATTGTAATCATATATGCAGTTGTGACTCTTATAATTATTTCCTTTTAAACATATATTCTAAAGATTAAATTCATATATATGCTATCTGTTACATCATTGTAAATCTATTAAATAATAACATATCTTTATGGTATCATCTATCTTACTTTGATATTTCTTCCAGTATATAAAAAAAGGATTCACCAACATGTATTTGTATATCATTACTTTCAATTATATGTAAAATCATAAAATATCTACCAAATGTATAAATACATCTTTATCATTGTATCTCATAGAATCAATTACAATTATTATTTCTTGATTTTAAACAAGATATTCTAAATATTCAATTCATATATATATATATATATATATAATATATATATATATATATATATAGATATATATACACATACATACACACACACACACACACACACACACACCAATAGTCCATTACATTGTTATAAATCTATAAAATCTATATAAAAGTAATATGCCTTTATAACATCTCCTATCACATTCTATTATTACAATTCTTGACACCCTGAAAGCAATAACTGGTGTGTGGCCAGGGGGAAACTGAAAACACAAGTACATCTGTCCCTTGTTTCCATTTTTTCTTTCCTATTTAAAAACAGATACTTATCAGTTCTCCATGGGCATCTAGCAAAAAGCAAATGCAACATTTGGAAAACAGTGTTAATGAGGCCTATGAGGTTTCCTTTTCTTTAAGAAAATTTTTAAGGTGACTGCTGAGATTCCTAAATATTTATGCAGTAGTGATTGTGTGCTGGGCTGAATTAAATATACAAGCGTAGTGGATTAGAGACAGAATATTATGCATTTCTTCAAAGCTTGAGGCAATAAGCAATCCAAATGTCAGATGAGGTGGAGATTGTTTGTCCTGTAAAGGGCTTTAGTATGTGTTGTGAGGACATGATATTGCTTAGGAGCTGAGAAGAGTAAGAGCAGCAACAAATCTGTTGGCAAAAGGAGTTGGCAAAAGTTGGTCATTGGGTCAAAATTTTTAGCAAAGGGTTCCCTGCCCGGTTGCTGGTAAGGCGTGGCCATGGTGGTGTGGCCTAGTCAGCCTCCTGCACCACAGCAGGTGAGGGTCGTTTTTGCCCTCCCTGGGCTCTGGAGGCTTTCCTCAAGCCTCCAGGAGGGCAAACAGCCTCTCCTGGCTCCGGAGGCCCTCTGGATCCAGCCTTCCCAAATCCAGTTTTTCACCTTCCCCGAGCCTCCACACACACCCTGTACTTACCTGCATCCAAAAAGGGCCACCTGGGAGGAGTGGGGTGGGCAGGGGCAGCCAGGAGTGGGATTTGGGGGGTTCTCCAAACTGCACAGAATCTTAGCTAGAGGTTCTCCCGAACCCCTGCCACCCCCAGCAGCAAACCCCTGCATGCCCAAGCCCTGTGAAGTTTAACATGTAAAATGGACACTTCTTGTTGTGGCCCAGCAGGAGCCGTTGGAGCTGCAAACAGACTCTGACAGCGAGGGCCCTATTCGGCTCTGGAGAATGTGGAGACCCTGGACAGGGTTCCGACTCTGAGCAAGGCGCAGAGAGGCTGGTTGGCCACCAGGAGGCGGCTGAGCCTTGGACCAGTGGGGAGGAGACAAGGGAGTGATCTGGACGTCATGCATTGGAGGTGGAGAGGAGCCAAGGGAGTTGTTCCTGGATGCCCGGCACCGAAGAGCTAATAGGCGTAAGGAACAGTTACGCAGTTATAGGAGATAATTGCACTCAGCTGGTGGTAATTAGGCTCCTCTCAAGACTACAAAAGGAATGATTGTGCACATGCCCTTTTGCAGGAGTCAAGGTTTCACTTGAGCTGGAGAACTCTTGGGGCTATCTTGGAAGGCTGGATTGCTGCCAAGGCTTGGACAGTGATGGCTTGCTGCCAAGGTCCTGTCTGTGTGTCAATAAATCCTTGCAGTATCTTTGTCTCGGCATGTTTTGGTGTAGGACGAGGGGGGCAGAACACTTCATTATTAGAGATGATCTAGCATTAATAAGGCAAAATATATGGGAAATTCCTACTGCATGATCTATCCATTTAGGCTTCCATGAATTTGGAAAGTAAAGCAAGCATTCCTTAGAGATTTGAAGAAGCTCATTATACACTTCCTATCCCAATTATTTTCATTTCCTGCTAAAACATAGGGGAAAATTCTATTGTGGTTGAAATCTGTTCAGGGTTAGGATTATGAATGCATAGAATGCAGCAAACATCCAAATAATTGATGAGTGACAGGGGTGGGGAAGAGCACGTGGGATCCAACAGGGTGGAATGTAGGCCCAAAGACTGTAGGTTTAGGATGAGATGAGATAGGTAGAGAGAGGGTAGCTGCAGGATCCTTATGATCAGTTGTATGGGTGAATAACTGCAGGGGCACTTACAACTTGAAATCCAGGCCATGAGTCTTTAGTGAGCTTCTATCATAACAGTTGCTAAATGACCAGTTATAAATTGAAGACTACCGTAATTGTCTTTAAAAGTTGAATATTTATTAAGCTTTAAACACTATTTAATAACCAGCAAGCTATATGTGTTTTTTTGCGTCTTTATCCTCTTACTTCCCCCCCCCCCTCAGAAGAATGAGAGAAAAGAAGCAGAAAAGATTTATTATAGCTTGAGGAAAAGAATCTGTCCCCAGCACTGTTTGTTGGATTGGCTAATCTTAAATCAAATTAGTATCACTGCATCCTGCATCCACGCTAATCAGAAGGTAACAGACTCTGTTTCAACTAAAGTTACATTGGGCTATTGATTCAAACTTGCTCTTGCTCTTCTCTGCTCTTCTTTAATGAAACAAGAATTACCTTAATCTTTAGAGCAAGGATTCACAATATTTTTAGACAGTGGGATAGAAAAGATTTAAGATTTAAGATTTAGTTTATTTGTATGCCGCCCTTCTCCGGGAGGGACTCAGGGTGGCGAACAACTCAAAAGGGGAAAGGGGATACAAACACATACACATAATTAAAATACACAAGAGTCATACAGCCATACAAGTCGAGAGGGGAGGGGAACTCATCAACCCTAGGCCTGCCGCACGCCAGGTTTTGACAGCTTTCCGGAAGGCCTGGAGAGAGGTGAGGGTCCGAATCTCCGTGGGGAATTCATTCCAAGATGGGGTTTACCAAAGTAAATACGACTTTTGTAGACTTTGTAGAGTAGTTCAATTTGGAATCCTTTCTCCTAAAAAATCAGATAGATTAGCTATGCTATTCTTCACTAGTGTCCTTTAATATTATGCTCTTTTCACTGTATAGCTTTTGCAGGTTATCTGAGAGACCGTCTCTTGCCTGTTATATCTACCTGACCCATCAGAGTGGGGAGGCAGGGAATGTTGTGGGTCCCATCTCCAAGGGTGGGATTGGTGGGACTCAGAAGGAGGGCCTTCTCCGTGGTGGCCCCTTCTCTCTGGAACATAATTCCCCTGGAGATTAGAATGGCTCCACTCTAGCAACCTTCCGGAAGGCCCTAAAGACCTGGCTCTGCCAGCGGGCCTGGGGAACCCAGAGTGTGGGAGCCCGTTAAATGGCTTGTGTGATCGGCTGTCGCTGGGGCGGGAGGTGGGGGTGATTTTATTGCATTAATTTAGATGTGGTTTTATATTCTATAAGCCGCCTTGAGTCACCATGGGCAAATAGGTGGCAGTATAAAAATAACAACAACAATAACACTACAACAACCATCCTACTTGGAACAATTTATCCTCCGATGTTACCTTAACAATTCCTAAGTCCTTGGTTAGGACTCGAGCTGTTGAGCTACCAACCCCCCAAAGGCTTTGAATCTCACCAAAGATGATTATCATCATCATCATCATCATCATCATCATCATCATCATCATCCTTCTTCATTTATCATTATCCTTGATACATTCTCAAACACAGATAATTGATGGGTCACAGCATCAGTGGAAAGGCATCATTTTCTTATTGACATGCTAGGACCCTCTTTTTTTCTAATTAGATAAAAAATTGCTCACACTATTGTCCTCATTTTCCTCATTCATCCCATTAAAACTTTATATTTGAAAGCTTTGCCTTGCCTTCTTTTATCTTCCTTTTCTCCTTTCCTTTTTCTTCTCTTTTTGTAATCTCATTTTTGTAATCTAACTTTTTAGTGAACTGTTGGGCATGCAGACTTCAGCAGTGAGGCTAATATGTGGGAAGTAATATGGGTATTTATGGGATTTGACTGATACACAACTATGATTATATTTTGATATGTGGTTATTGCCCGCAGGCCATGCCAGCAGGGAAACAGTGAATAAACTTATATAAGTTGTGAGAACATGAGAAGATTCTTAGAATTTCTCCACGGGTCAAAGATTATGCCATTGTTTTATACTATGTTCAAGTTCATTTTTCCCACTAGTATTGGCTATGCCATTTGATTTTTCCCCCTCTATTTCTGACAGTAGACAAAGTTGAAAGTGAGAAGTGAGTAGTGAGTCTTTATCAAATGTAAGGCATAGTGTCATTATGGTATCTATGTATGAAGGAAGTGCAAAGTTAACTTTAGTACAAATTATTTGCTTCATTGCATTCAGCTATGCATTAGTAGCATAAATCTAAAAAGGGCAAGGAGCCGAGGTGGCGCAGTGGTTGGGTGCAGTACTGCGCCCACTTTAGCTGACTGTGATCTGCAATTCAGCGGTCAAATCTCACCGGCTCAAGGTCGACTCAGCCTTCCATCCTTCCGAGTGGGTTGAATGAGGACCCGGATTTTGGGGGCAAGTTGCTGACGGCAATTTGCTGAAAAAATTGTAAACTGCTAGAGAGGGCTAAAATCCTATGAAGCGGTTATAGTCTAATAATAAATAAATAAACAAACAAACAAACAAACAACAAACAACAGATAACAAAATTGCTATTTCACCTTTTCGGATTTTTGCTTGGTTATATCTCTTGATGTTTGAAAGGTATATATCTGACCCTGATCTACTGCTTAAAGGTGTAAACCACAGTCCGAATAACAGAGTAAAGAGTTGGAAGGACCTTGGAGATCTTCCAATCCAACCCCCTCAAGCAGCAATCCTATAACCATTCAGAGAAATGGTGTCAAAGTTCCTTAAAACTTCCAATTTTGAAGCATCCAGAACTTCCGAAGGTAGGTTATTCCATTGATTCACTGTCAAGACATTTCTCCTTAGTTTCTAAGTTTCTTCTCTCCTTGATTAGATTCTTGTCCTGCCTGCACGTGCTTAGAGAAGAGGTTGAGTCCCACTTCTTCAATTAACTTTCACTAAATAGACTAAAATAGAAATATTAACTAATAAAGAATACATCTTCGAAAAATCAAACTGTAGATGGTTTACAGAACATGTAGCTAAACTGCAGTTTACCCTAATCTGATTAGTATAATTAATGTTGTCTTTTAAATCATAGAACACGTTAAATACCAATTGCTAAAACAACACTGCCTCATACCTATCACCCTTCTCTAATTTTAATTTGTATAGAAAGTTTATATCGCCACTTATCTACCACAGGAATTCCAAGTGCTGATAAGTCACAGTTCCACTTGCACTATTCAGTGACCCTAGGCAGTGATGGGCAACCTTTTTGGCGTGGTGTGTCAAAACGACAAAAAATCGAGCATAACTCGCGTTTGTGTGTCACTTCGACAAAACATAATTTTGCGCAATTTTAGTTGCTGCTAATGGCGCTCACAGTTCCCGTTGGCACTCCACTGTTCCCTGCTGTGGTGCGGTCGTAACCGAAGTCCAGGAGTAGACTCTCTGTGCCGGCCTGACTGGAGAGAGGCGCGCACTGTTCCGCGCTCCTCTCCTGCGGGTCCTCCCTCGCCCCTCGCGCTGATGATGTGTGTGCGCACGGCACGCACGCCTTACCAGCAGCCCTTGCGCTCAGAAAGCGGCGGCGGCGATACAGTAAGTGAGTGTGGGCGAGGGAGATCACACGTCCCGCCCCCCGTTCCTCCAGCACAGATTCTTTCATCCTCAGCGGCCGTGCAGGAGCCGAGGATGAATCGCATGAAATCCTGTGCGTGTCACCCCAAATGGCTACGCGTGTCAGCACTGACACGCGTGTCATAGGTTCGCCATCACTGCCCTAAGGGCACAGATAAACCTCCAAGTGGCCTCAGTGACTCTCAGAAAGAGTACTAACAACCAGATGATTGCAAGGAATATAATCTTCTCTCCCCACCCGGCTGCGCGGGTTGTCATGGGGGCACCTAGGTACTCCCATGTTACACCCTTTTAGGCAGCCTGCACTGGTTGCCGGTTGTCTTCTGGGTGCGATTCAAGGTACTAATTATGACCTTTAAAGAGCTCCATGGCTTAGGGTACCTGCGAGACCACCTACTGCCACCGGTAGCCTCCCATTGTCCAGTGTGATCCCACAGAGTTGGCCTCTTCAGGGTGCCGTCGGCCAGACAGTGTCGGCTAGTGACCCCCGGGGGAGAGCCTTCTCTGTGGGTGCCTTCCCTCAGATAATCCCCGACCTCCGGTCCTTCCGATGTCTCTAAAAAGTTGGCTTTTCCAGCAAGCCAGCCTGGCCTGAACAAAACAAATCAAATTATTGATTGCTGTTAATTTTAATTTTAGTTCTTTTAAAAACATGTGTCATTGTCAATTTTCATTGGGTTTGGGATATCCTATTTAATTTCTTTTTAACTTTTGTGTAGTATTTCTTTGGAAGGAGTATTATTTTTTTGCATCTTTGTGGGCACAGATATTTGGGTAAGTATTTCTGTCAGTTTGCAGTGACTTAATGTTAGTTGCACTCATGAATAGTATTTTTTGAATATGTTATGTTAGCTTATTTAAATAGGGAAAGAAATTGAAATGGTGATTTTTGTCGTGGCACACAAAACCGTGAAGCCCTTATCCGTGGAGACATAAGCACGTCGCTAAAGCCGCGACGTCATCACTGCGCCTCATCACCGCTGCGACAACAGCACGGCAACAGAAGGGCGCTTTAAAATGGCACCGCGGCAGAAAGCCGATTTCAATTAAGGTAAGGGTTAGGATTAGGTTTAGGGGTTTGTTTTAGGGTTAGGTTTAGGGTTAGGTTTAGGGTTAGGTTTAGGGTTAGGTTTAGGTTTAGGTTTAGGTTTAGGGTTAGGGTTAGGGTTAGGTTAGGGTTAGGTTTAGGCTTAGGTTTAGGCTTAGGTTTAGGCTTAGGTTTAGGCTTAGGTTTAGGCTTAGGGTTAGGATAGGTTTAGGGTACTGAGTGCTTGGGAATGCGCGGATTTGCCCTCCGCGATTATGTCATCACGGTAGGGTCGCGTTTTTCTTAGCGCTTTGAACGGCACGAATTAGTCTTCATGCTTATGTCGCCGCGGATAAGGGCTTTGCGGATTTGTGGTGGAACCATTTTTGTAAGGCTGAATGAGGTTAACAAGTTTGTTATTGTCTTGCTTACAATTTTAACCCCTTATATTTAAAAAGCCTTGCTACTTAGCAATTTAAATGAAGGCAAATTTCTAATATGGCATATGATTTTAACAGCTCCAGCATGCAAAAATAATCATCCAGTAATTTAACAATCTATTCCTACATGAATAGGTGTAAATGAGTGAGAAGTGTATATTTTTTCAGATGGTTGGCAGTCATTTTAGGCAGAAGTAACTGTCAGACATGAGAATAAATAATTTCATTTTTCAAGTTATACTGGTAAATTAGAATGTATTGTGACTTGGAGTGGATTTAATCATATAAGTAAAGAATCCAAACTTATTTCCACAACCTAATTTTATGGAAGCATAGTCTATTTAGCAGAACAGTTTGTTGCTCTCTTCTCCATAGTTAAGTTTGGTTAACCATCAGTGTCGCAATTGATGTCATCGTTGTCCTGCAAGGGACAGAAACAGATATTTATTGCAGTGGAAGAGAAAAAAAATTGATATGTTTTATACAGGTAATTTTTTTTTGTTATTAATTTTTTTATTTTGTTACTTAAACAACACATGCCCACACCAGTGGGAAAAGAAAAAAATCAAAACACAGAGAAGACAAAAAACAAAAAACAAGGCAGGGGAAAAAAAGGAAAAACAAAAGAAGAAAAAAAGAAGAAGAAAAACACAGGTATATATTATAAAAAAAGTATATCAGCTGGTTACAACATGTTTTGGTGCATCTCTTCCATTAATTCATATTAATTCAAATATCTTAACTCAAATGTTTACCATATTGACATCATTATACCTCCACTTTTAGTTAACTACAGTTATTTAAACATCCTTCATCCTTAATACAGGTAAATTTTCATTTAGAATGTCAGGGTTTGCAATCAATTGATGTTTTTGTATTAGTACAAAATGATGAAATGTATTTTTGCTTTAATAAACAAAGTTTTTTTTTTCATTTTGCAATGCAATCTGACTAGCTGTGGGGAACAAATCTATACAAAAATAAATGCAGTCCCGCAAACGTCTATAAAAATAGAGAAATAAAGATGAGATGAGCCATCTTTAATCAATAATAGATCACAAATTCCTTTGTGCCTCATTTTCAAAACCAACTTCTTTTTTGTTCCGTTTATATATTATATCTCTCTTGATCTGATCTAAAGCTAAACTTTCCCAGTTTTTGCTTTCTGAATTTCCAAAATAATTTTATATCCTGCATTTTATCAAATTGCTTTCAAACACTTCCAATATTAATGCTGAATATATGCTATTTATTGCATAATGACAAGCAGCTTAAAATTCATATCTTCACTAGATTTGAATCTGGACAGTTGCTCTTTCCCATCTACTTGTTCTCTCTAGATCTTGCAAAGGGTCAGACTTTCAGCCAAAGCATTTTTATTCTCAGAACAAGGCAAACTCTCTGACCCAAACCACTTGGTAACAATTTTCTCTGCTCTTTTAGAGAAAATGCTACGCAGGTAGGTGAGACAGTGGAAGAGAAGCTTGTTTCTTATGTTTATGAGGCAAGTTATCACCCTAACATTCTAAACTTAGAGAACTTAATTAACATTTATGCTTACCAATTATTTTTAATGAGCAGCCTCGTTATGATTTTCAGCATCTCACAAAGGACAGGAGGGTATAAACTACAGCCCAGCATGTTGCCATCATAGATGAAGTTCTAAAAGAATGCCATCAACTTGCTCACTAGTCTTCTTTTCTCAAGGTAAAACATTTCCTGTCTTGTTCATTTCTCCTTGTAGGACTTAGTTTCTAGGCACCAGACAAGAAATAATAATAACAACAGTCATCATCAAAGAAGTCAATCATGGTAAACTATTTCTGTATTGTAACCAATAAAACAAAATGTCAGCGTTCCAAGTATCATGCAGAATTAAATCACAGTCCAAGGCAAAAACGATCCTTAAAGTTCCAATGTAATAAGTCAGACATCTTAGCACATCTGTGGAATCCCAATTCTGGAAGTTACCTAGGATTCCCCCCAGTTGAAAGTTCATGATCTTGTCCCCACACCCACAAATCCAACACATGGTCCAATCTTCTTCTTCCACGCTGGGATCTCCACCCAGCTGCTTCCGGTCAGGTGCAGAGGTGTGGAGACAAAAGATGACCTTGGGCTTCTAGAAAAGAATGACAACAACAATTCTACTCCTTTCTATTCCCCACTCCCAACTACTACACTAATGAAACAGCATAATGAAATAGAGAGAGTTTGGCAGGCCAAAGATCCTAAAAGGGATATAACTGCAGGCCTGACACAAAACCACGTAAAACCTTCTAGTGAAGGACAGGAGTCAGGTTCATCTGGGGACACTTGATATCATTACAAGGTTGTGATCTTTATTCTTTTACTAAGTGCATAACTTTATATTGCTCATATTTTCCTCAAGGAAAAGCTTTGTCATTTGAAACCAGAAGATACATTCTTCTAAATGAAGAAAACTACTAGTCCATGTACATGCAATGCTGAGATAATCAGCTTCTGTTGTAATGGAATGAAAACCACTACTTTGTTTTGAACTTTTTCCCATTGTGGAAAGTTTAGAATTTTGCACCGCCCTGTTAAATAATCACTTAATTTGCTGTTCTGTCCCCCCTTCTCCGCTCTTTAACAGACGACAGGCAGACAAACGTAAAAGGGAAGAACTTTATCAGTTCTCGCTCAGACTGGCTGCGAGCCCAAAAATAAACATAAATAAAGTCTCTGACAAGAAGATAACAGAATACAAACAAAACTCTTACAAAACAATTCACTTCTCCAAGTGTCTCCTTGAATCAGGATTACAGAAAGCAAATCACTTCTCCAAGTGTCTCTCACAAGCAAACCATGACCAATGAATGATGAACGAATGAATGAACGTTGACTCCTGCAACCAGGGTGTGGCACCATCCGTCCTTTTATCACCAGAAGACACCACTAATGAGCCCCAGCTGCACTGTTAATCTTGCATCCCGAAAAGACTTACAGGAGACTTCTGCTGAGTCACAACAATTTTCATGCGATCTTTTATCTAATTTCTGAAGCAAATTGTTACAAAGCATTAGTCAAGCACAAGCCTTCCTATATTCTACCCAATTTTCCCCAAAATAAGACTTATCTTGAAAATAAGTCCTAGCATGTTTTACTTGTGTGCCTAATATAAGCCCTACCCCACCTCCAAAATAAGTCCTACTTATGTGCAGTGGGCTGGCCACCCATTCTGTCTGGTTGCTTGTGGCACCGCGGTTGCGAGGCAAAAGGGTGGAACTGCACGGCATCCCCTCACTGGCTTACTTCAGGACCCCCACATCCAGGCAATCCATGCCCTAACACCTGCCTCATGATGGAAGCACTGGCAGCCATGTGCAGCAGGAGCCCACAGGGCCACCAGCGCACTTCTTATGTTTGCTTGTGGCTGCAATGGAGCAAGGAGACTGAACGGTGTGTTGGTGCTATGGCCATGAAGCGAAGCAGGTGTTGGGGCATGGATGGCCTGGCTGTGAGAGGGCCTGAGGTAAGGTGGTGCAGGGCACATGGGACAGATCCACTACCGGCACGCCACATGGCCTCCTTCCTCTCTGCAAGAAAGCAGACGAAGCGGGCCTCCCACGCAGGAAAAAAAAATATGTCACCCTTGAAAATAAGCCCTAGTGCTTATTTTGGAGCCTAAAAGAAAATGAGATCTGTTCTTGTTTTCAGGGAGACATAGTACTAAGGAATTTACCAATAAAAAATCAGATTAGTCTGAATATAGAAATAGAATAATAGAGTTGGAAGAGACATTAAGGTCTTCTAGTCAACCCTCTGCTCAAGCAAGAGACCCTATACAATTTCATGCAAATGGTTGTTCTGCCTCCTTTTGGATTATTTGTTCCTGATAAATTGTCAGGCATGATATGTTACTGACAAATCCATAGTGGAATGGTTTGTGATAACGATGACATTCTCTAAATAGTTACAAAACAACTACTTTATTATTTACTCTAGAATTTTCCCATGTCAATCTAATGCAGGTGTTTGGATTATTATTCTCAGATCATTCCTTTTTTAAAGTAAATATTTGTCCTCATCCATCTTCTCTCACCTTTGTTGTTTTTATAACTTTTATGTCTATATAAATTCTTTTGCCCAACTATCAAACAATCATTGTATTGTTGTTGTTAGTCGCAAAGTCGTGTCACAACCCCATGGACAATGTTCCTCCAGGCCTTCCTGCCCTCTATCATCCCCTGGAGTCCATTTAAGCTCACACCAACTGCTTCAGTGACTCCATCCTCATTCTCTGGCTTTCCCTTCTTCTTTTGCCCTCAGTCTTTCCCAGCATGAGGCTCTTCTCCAGTGAGTCCTTCCTTCTCATTAGGTGGCCAAAGTATTTCAGTTTCCTCTTCAGGATCTGGCCTTCTAAAGAGCAGCCAGGGTTGATCTACTCTAGGACTGACCGATTTGATTGCCTTGCAGTCCAAGGGACTCGCAGGAGTCTTCTCCAGCTAGTGCTGGAGTTCAAAGGCCTTAATTATTTGGTGCTTAGCTTTTCTTACGGTCCAACTTTCACAGCCATACATTGCAACTAGAAACTGGGACTGGAATCCTTTTAGTACTTCCACTGAATTCTACATTCTTCAGACTGAAACTGTTGAAGTAAATCTCAATCTTAAATCCTGCACTTCAGTGCAAGAGTAGTAGAACGGTCACCCAAATAGGAATTGAATCAGCCTGTTTTTCCTTTGATACAAATTGCCATTTTGCCTTTCTTGTTAAACTGCTGGCATCCTGTCTATTTTCCTCTTGAGTCTGAACATATTTAAAACCTTGTTCCTTATTCTTCATCAACCACAATTTATTCTGACTTTTCACTTCTTTGACGCGGTGTCTAAAACTCTAGGTTATGTATGCTCTTCCTTGAGAACTAACTTCTTTCATTTCCTGTGTCTTTTTTGTTGTAGCATTTTTGTTTTCATTTCTTAGCAGTTTATGAAGGCATGTTGTATTTTTTCTCACAGAAATCACTTGAAAATTTCTTCTTATTTCTTTTTTTCTGGGAAATTTGTATCTCTTTCTAAGCTTCAGTTCCTGTATCTGACCTGGAAGCCATCTTTTACTTTCGCCACAATTTCTACTGTGGGAAAATGGTGGTGGTGGGGGTTATATGGAGTATGGGAGATATATAGTCAAAATAACATTCTTTCTCAGAGAGTCAAGGACACCTTGCTCTGCAGCTGCAATGGTGTGACTGGGAGGCATCTCCAATTCTGGACAGTACCTGATTGGGCTATGTGACGGACATGAGGGTGTGGAGCAGGGACTTGAGTTTCACTTGGGTGGGAAAAACCTGGAAGCTTTTAGATTTGGGTTTCCCCAGATGTGCCAATATGACATCTCTAATTAAATGGAACTTTGAGGAAACTCAAGTCTTGGAGTCTTCTTTCATTGGGGGTGTAACTTGGAACCCTGATATTCTGTTGTTTCTCTCCTATGGAATTCTACTTATTGCCCTAAGTTTGTTAACATCTCCTTTTCATCTTAAAGAACTCTATGATGGGACAACATAGAGCCAAAATGGTTTATTCATTTGGAGTTAATTCTCTTCCTTAGAAAAAGCACATAATATTTATTTTTTCTGAACAAAGAATTTTTGATTCTCTTCAGATGCAAGAAAAACTTCAGGTGCAAACATTTTGTGAATAAGGATTGGCTTTTAAAACGTGTAATTTTCTTCTTCAATAAGAGCTTTTTATCTGTTTTTTAACTCAGTAGAAGTCTCTTACAAGAAAACTGATTGCTTAATTGGTCTTACAGATCACAATTGTTCAAAAGAAACGATTGAGTTATTAAAGTCTATTCACTGCCTAAATATCTGATAGAAAATCAGACATTCATTTTCTCTCCTTTTAGTTTTCCAAAGCAGTGTGCAGATTGGGAAGGAGAAGACACAATGGCAATTTGATAAAGTAGATTTGAGAATGTATGCCAGATTCTATCTTCTTTTTCTATCTTCTCTGACTGTCTGATATGCTGCCTTGACGTCAGCTGGCACAATCATTGTGACTATCTACTATAATTCATAATTATGTTACAAAAATGAAAGCTTTCAACTGATATCACAGAAGTCTCGGTGAGCCACTGTTTATGACATTTAGAATAAAAAAATCAAGTCATTGCTTTTTGTTTGAGAAAGCTAGCTTGATTCCATCCTCATCACACAAAATATACTCCCTAATTTGTATAATTCCTCACTGTTGCAGGCTATTTTATACATTCAGGAAAATAATGCGTGATTGCTTAAAAATTGAGCACTTTGAAACCCTATTTCACTTATAGCCCAGACAAGAAAAGTTCTATTTAAAGTCTAGTTTTCTTCCTGATATTATTTATTTACATATAGTCCTTGATTTATGAACACAATTGAGCCCTACATTTCTGCTGCTAAGTGAGACAGTTGTTAAGTGAGTTTTGCCCCATTTTATGACCTTTTGTTGTGGCCCGCCAATGGCCAGTGGAGCTGGCAGCAGATTTGGACAGTGAGGAGGTTGGTGAGGAACATGGACCGGTTCTGGAGTCTGGGGAAGGCTGTGTCAGAAGCCTTCCTGGAGTCTGCTTCTGTGTCAGAAGCAAGATGGGGCCAGGGCGGTCTGACAGTTATCAGCTGTCTTCGGAGTCAGACATCAGTGGGGCAGAAGAACAGCTGGAGCCTGTTCCCAGTGTGCACATGTGCAGAGTTGCCAAACAAAGGGAATAGCTAAAGAACAAGGGTCAACTTGGGAGTAAGGCCATAGTGGATGGTGAATGGCCCCTCCCATATGGAATAAAAGAGGAGCAAAGGGGGAGGGGTGTTTGCAGGAGACAATTAGTTCATTCTTCCATTCTTGCCAAGTATTGCAGCATCTCAAAGATATCGGTCTGGCCACTGATAAAGGTCAGTAATTGTGAACCATCTTGGAAGACTGTGGACCGAGACTTTGCTGGAGAGGAATTCACTGTAAATTAAATAAAAGGAGTTTATCGGGATGAGGACTCGGCCTCGTGCTGCTTGGGAAACCTAGGTCAGAACACATTTCTTGCCACAATTGCTAAGTGAATCACTATAGTTGTTAAGTTAGTAACACAGTTGTTAAATGAATCTGACATATGACATATGAATGTAGATGAATCTTACATATGAATCAACCATGACCATGGACACTGGAACTATCATAAATGTGAGTCACCTGCCAAAAATCTGAATTTTGATCATGACACTATGAGAATGATGCAATGGTAGTAAGTGTGAAATAGTCATAAGTCACCTTTTTCCACTGCCTTGTAACTTTGAATGGCTATTTAAAGGAACTGTTGTAAGTCAAGGAGTACCTGTATATACAACCGTTACTCAGAGAGTTGAAGATGACTTATATGTGGGACACAGTCTCCTCTCACTTTGTCCCTATCAAAACTCTGTGAATTAGATTGGATTGAAAGGAAGTGACTGGTTCTTGGTCAAGGGGGATCTTAAATTGTGTCTTTCAATGGAAGTCACAGATCCAGAGACAGTGGTGACATTCAATTTTTTTTCTACTGGTTCCATGGGCATGGCTTGGGGGACATGGCTTGGTGGGCGTGGCAGGGGAAGGATACTGCCAAATCTCCACCCCACTCCAGAGGAAGGATATTGCAAAACCTCCATTCCCACCCCACTCCAGGGGAAGGATATTGCAAAACCTCCATTCCCACCCCACTCCAGGGGAAGGATATTACAAAATCTCCATTCCCACCCCACTCCAGGGGAAGGATATTACAAAATCTCCATTCCCACCACATTCTGGGGCCAGCCAGAGGTGGCATATGCCAGTTCTCTGAACTACTCAAAATTTCTGCTACCTGTTCTCCAGAACCTCTTAGAACCTGCAGGATTTCACCCCTGTCCAGAGGTGGTATTCTGCCAGTTTGGACCGGTTCACCTACCTGAACCGGTAGCGGAAATCGTTGGACATCAGACAATGTGGCACATACTTTATCCGTATTATGAAGTGCTCAGTCCAAGCAATCAATATATGTTCTTGTACTTGTTTTTTATTTTTCTATTTTCATAACATATCACATGTATGCTATTACATAACCAACACCATATTGTATTGTTAAAGGTTTACATGAATTCATCTTACCAACAACTCAACTATAGGTTCTGAGAGTTATTTGAATGTTAAATAATTATGTTAAAGAAGATTCCGTAAAAATATCTCACTTGTAGCTTTGTCTCCTCTTTTAGACTTAAGGTAAAGCCTCATTCTTAATCATGTAACTTTTTTTTTTAATGTATGTGTTAAATTTATTTGCTGGCTATCTTGCAGGGATTCCTCTACATGGCTTACAACAATAAAAATGAAGAAATGAAAAATGTGAACAAAACAGAAGTAAAAATAATGGAACAGTAAATAACTGGTGTTTAAAATAAAAATAAAATAACTATTAGGATGTACGCCAGGATAGAATAGTAAACAGGAAAATAAGGTAATTAATTTCTGAAAGCATCCTTTTATAATATTCTGGAGCCATACTAGAGAAATCTTCTCTTGAAATCTTCCATTGATTTATGGTTGACAATCAGTGATTAAAACAAGAATGGATGTTACCAAGCAACACATCTTCCTTTGCTTAATCTTAACATTTTGAAGTATTTAGTATATAACTATTTTTCTATAGCTTTATTCTGGCAGGTCATTAAAACAATGCTTGATAATTGCTTTTTCGTGTATTTTTTCTTTCTGCCTGTTATATTTCCCAGGCATCTGAAATTAAAACTGATTGGAAGTATCATCTAGATCTGCAGACAAATAAGCCTATTTGAATAGAATGCTATAATTATGTTTTATAATAAATTAATTGATTTCTTAGAATGGTTAGCATTGTATTATATTGGCTAGTAAAGGAAATAGGGATGAAATTTTGTCCATTACAATGTAATAATAGCTGTTAAATTTATATCTATTTTTTGCTTCTAATTAGTATTAGCTACTATATACTACTGGTATATATATAATTTTAGAATAGGATAGGATCGGGTAGGGTAGGATGGGATAGAATAGAATGGAATAGAATAGAATAGAAAGTATGGAATGGAATGGAACGGAACAGAACAGAATAAAACAGAAAATATGGAATCGAATAGAATAGAAAATATGAAATGGAACGGAACAGAATGGAACATAACAGAATAAACAGAAAATATAGAATAGATAGGCTAGGCTGGGCTGGGCTGGGCTGGGCTGGGCTGGGCTGGGCTAGGCTAGGCTAGGCTAGGCTAGGCTAGGCTAGGCTAGGCTAGGCTAGGCTAGGCTAGTAGGCTAGAATAGAATAGAATAGAAGAACAGAACAGAACTTTATTGTCAGTTTAAATGTACACTATGCATACATTAAAATGGGGTTTCATTGCATTCAGCTCTCAAAGGATAACCATTATACATATACTCACATAGACACACAGATATAACACAGAGAAACATCACAACCTAGTACAAATGTATATATATACATGGCAAATAAAAAGAATCCTGCAAATTTACATGACAGAATCTTTGAAATCTTGGGCAAAAATACTGTCTTTTTTATAGAATAGTGACTAAGGGGCTAGTCTGGATAGATCAAAGTTCAGGTCTATTTTCACCCTCAAAAGCTTACTGGGTATGTTTAAATTAGCCAATCCCCCTCAGTTAAAAAAGTTCACTATGTATGCATTCCATCTTGAATCAGTGTGTGTGTGTGTGTGTGTGTGTGTGTCTGTGTCTGTGTGTGTGTCTCTGTGTGTGTGTGTGTATTCCAGCCTCGAACAATTAAAAACTTGGTACGCAGATGACTTACTCTCTGGAAAAAATATTGTGGGGGTAAGGTACCCCTAACACCCTCAGGGTGTGTGTTCTATTAAGATACAGCCTGTTGTGCCTTAAAATGGCTTCTACCATACTGCCGTAAAATGCCTTCTACTGTACAGCACAGTGGAGTTGCCATAGTAACGGCTTCACAGTACTCCACAAGAGGGCTCCCTCTGGTAAGAGGGAAAATCCAACATTAGAAATTATGTTTGGTCCGGATATTCACCCCTATAAATAAATACCCGGGCAAAGCTGGGTTATCAGCTAGTTTCCAAATAAAAAAGCTGAATATGTAAATGTCACAATGAACAGTGTATCAGAATTACACCAACTCTCTCAACATAAACAACTAACTATTCTTCGTGTTATTCAAATGGTTAACCTAAGAAAAACATATTAACATTCACTGAATAAAGGAAATGAAGCTTATGAAGCACAAAGGAATAAAACTGCCATTGTAGTCTTTCTCAGTCCTCAGCAATCCATTACATTGGTTGATCAGAAGTGAGGGGGGAGGGAAATCTCAGTTGGCAAGTTCCCTTTGCTAGCAAGTCTGCAAAGGAAGACGCAAACTGACAAGGTTTTCTCAGTCTTTGAGTACTTCTCTTGTGCCAGTTGTCTTTTTAACCACCTCCAGTTGTCAAGGGGGAACTTGTCTTTTTATTAAAGTTCCTCCGGAGACGAGTAGGAAAAATTGTTAGGCAAAGTGCTAAAAAAGCAAATGCATGGTCCCAATAACTTCTTTGGATTCTTAAATTCTGACATGTGGGATGGCAGATATTCCAGTGGTACAGTTAGGACTCTTACTACAGACCAGAAAACCACAGAGTTGCAGGTGGAATTAGTTACCTCAGGATTCACTCACGGATCCCAGGGTGAACACTTGATTGTACAAAATAATGTCTGAAACTTTGCCAAAAACTACTGTAGAAGTTAGCACCCACTCCTCTCCTAGAAAAATGAAATATTCTAGGGAATATTAAAAAGGCAGAATATTATATTTTCCATAAAGGAGAAACATGTTTCTAAAGACATAAACTCGGAGCTTCAGCTCCCTGCCCCCCCCCCCCGCAGATATTTTGGTGCCAACCTATCTACAAGGCAAAAAGCTGGGCCACCTTATTTACAAGACAAAAGGCTGGGCCAGGTTATCTACAGAACAAAAGACCTTCACCAGTGGTGGGATTCAAATAATTTAACAACCGGTTCTCTGCCCTAAAGACTATCTGGATAGGTGGGGCTCGGTGGTCATGTAACTGGGTGGGCTTGGCCAACTCAACATCACTCAGGTTGATGGGCGCTTTGCTTTAGCTGTTACAATGTAATAAGGTTTAACTGGAGAGGCAATTTCTGTAAGCAGGTCAATAAAGATTAGGCTAGAAACAACACTAGAATTTTTCCTTCCTGTCTTCCTTACAGGATCAGCCCTGTAAAGTGGAAAAAAAACAAAAGGAGATTTCTTCCAACAATCGGTTCTTTGAACTACTTAGAAAGTTACCAATCGGTTCTCCCGAATAGGTGCGAACTGGCTGAATCCCACCACTGAACTTCACCCTCAGGACATGATATCACTCAAGAGCCAAACCAGGACAAAGCCATTAAGCCATAATAGGAATTGCCCCAAACTCTTTCAGAACACAAACCTCTTCATTACATCAACACCCAGCAAGATTCAACCAAGTCTGGGACTCAAGACAACCTACAAAGTTACCCCTGCATGGCCCCATGGGAGTCTGACAACCAATCAAAGTACATGCCCTTGCCACAGGAATAGGAAGCAAGTTTAAAGCCCAACAGAGGGTATACAGAGCGTATAAATCTCTATCTCTCACCTAGTGACGTGCGGTAAGTTTTATGGCTGGTGAGGCACTGACACATGGGTTTCCAATTTTTTTAGACTTGTGGACTTCAACTCCCAGAATTCCACAGTCAGGCATGCTTAGCATTCCGACAGCATTTACGTCAGGAATTTTTTGGCTTTTAACCCTTGCTTAATTCTGCTCGAGTGATCATAAAACGCCAGACTAGATGAGGCATGTCGTTCTCCCGCCGCCTCCTCCTGCAGAGGGCACTTTTTAAGAGGCTTTTTTAAACAGTTAAGCACTGAGCAGAGTCATCCACGGTGACTCTGGCAGCAACTAGCTCAGCCTGACCTCAGCTCTTGCCTTTTTCCTTTTACGTTTTTTTTATTTTCATGATGACAGTGGTAAGGCTCTGCCTCCCCTGCCTCCCCTGACTGCATTGCCCAGGACCTCAAACCATGTGGTCCTGTCCACCATTAAACCATCTTTCCAAACAGCCTTCCAGTTTCCAGTGTCTTTCTCCCTACTTGGAACTGAACCCAGATGGACATTTCTTCCAACACTACTGAATACAATCTATCAAAAGTTAGACATTGAATTATAAAGTTCAAGAAGAAAGGATATTGTTGTTGTTTTTTTAAAAGGCTGAATCTCTTAAAAAAAAAAAAAGCCCTGAAATGTCCTGATGACAGGTTGGGGTATTGACTAAAGCAGGATTAAGATAGCCAGAGAAACGTCTCCATATCCAGGATCTGATGAACAGGAGACAAAAAGGATTCCAAATCTGATAACCATAGTTCGGGAGCCAGCTCTGTTTCTATCACTTTGAACTTGAAGCTATCAGCAAACAGATAATTGGCAGCTAATCTCTTTGCAACTCCCATGACACATGGCAATGTGATAACCTTCAATTATTGGATATTAATCAGGAAGCCACTTTTATGCTTCCTGCAGCGTGGGTAAAAAGCATTTAGTTACCTTTGGATTTAGTAGTAATTCTTATTCTGCATTTGAGGAAGCACGGATTGGAGCTGATTGGAGCTGCAGTGCCATTAAGAGTCTTATTTCGCAGGCAAGTGATTGCCCTGTGCAATTAAACACCTGCAGTATCGATCCCGTGGAGAGTCACTTCTTTGCCAAAGTGTCTCTCATTTTAGCAAACAACGAGGTGAAAAATTGAAACCAGGGAACTTCCTGTATTTAGAAGTTCTTACCAGAGAAGCTAAAATGCTGTGGATTTTTCTCCTTCTAATGACCTCCTGCTTCCCACATGAGTGGGAGTTGGGTTAATGATTTCTTAAAGATATATGTACGGTCTGTATAGTCTAAAAGTCCATCTATTTAATAAATAGACATGCCAGTAATATTTAACTGTGGTGATAAATGGGGCAAAGCAGAAAAAACAATGCAAAAATTATTTTAATTATTTTAAGTTCTGTGAAAGAGAATCTAATAAGCTATGGAAGGGGATGAAAGGCTCAAAAACTCAAGGGGAAAAAACATTCAGTGATATTTTAGAACAAGCTATCATAATAACCAAAGATGGATGGAAGATGCAGTAGCAGTAATTAAAAATCTTGGAGGAGTGTTTTTATATACCAAAACCAGAAAAGAAAGAAAGAAAGAAAGAGAAAGAAAGAAAAAAGAAAGAAAGAAAGAAAGAAAGAGAGAGAGAGAGAGAGAGAGAGGAGAAAGGGGAGAGGGAGAGGGAGAGAGGGAGGGAGGAGGAGAGAGAGAGAGAGAGAACATACAATAGTTGTCAAATAGGAAATCAGCAGGCATGAGACACAGATGAAATATTCACTGAAATGCTTAAAGCTATAGGTGAAGAGTTAATTAAGGTCTTAACTATAGCAACACATATGAAAGAAGACTGTGTGGCTCAGGAATCACAACAATTAGCCTTCATTTGAAAACGAGAAGTTCAACAAAATGTTCAAATTACAAACCATTGCACTAATGTGTCATGGAAGCAAAAACAGAGCTGGGCTTAAAACAGAAGTGGCAAATGAAAAGTTGAGTTTCAGATGTCAGATCAGATGGAGAGAGCAAGATAAACGTTTTCAAAATGTTCACTGTTTTCCCTGTTGGCAGCCTTAGAAAATTTGATGCAAGACTGAAATTTTCATAAGAAAACCAAGAGACATCGCCAAAACATTTGTCTAGTGATATTGCTAGGCTCCCTTCCTACAAAGGTAAACTGATGTAAGTACTTCCCCCACTTTATCTAGACCTTGATAGTGATGTTTACTTACCATAGCTTTCCATTTTTCTTGGGCAGTATTCCAACTTCCAATCAAAACAGTGCCCAAAAATGAATATAGAAAGTGAAGGTAACTTTAAGATGACCATTTCTACTCACCTTTACATCCTGAACACATTGGCCAGATGAAGAATCTTATGAAGGATATTTTGAGATGATGTCATTTTTTTAGAAAAATGCCAAACTCAAAGGGGAGCTGAGAGATACTCTGTAGCCTAGGATTGATAGATTCATAAAATTGGCATAGAGATTAGGCATTTGTTGGTTTCCTCAGACTCTTTAATGCAGGATAATAGTGGGGAGAGATGATACTAGGAAGGAAGAGAAGAAGAATAGTAATACATTCTTAGTAAGTTATTGACAGTGTTGTGGGAATTAGTTGTTAAGTAGAGTTCAGGGAAAAACTGTCCTTGTGTCTAGTTGTTCTGGTGTGCAGTGCCCTATAGCATTGTTTTGAGGGTAGAAGTTGAAACAATTTATGTTTTATGACATAAGGGGGTCTGTAGATATTTTCACATTTTTGACTCATGTAGTATATAAGTCCTGAACGGAAGGGAGATTGGTAGTAATTGTTTTTTCTCCAGATGATGGAAATCAGTTTAACCTCTAAATTCTGTTCATGAACTTCCAAGATTAATCTGGTTGCCCAATATAACATAGCTTACTGTTTTAAATCTGGAGTAGCAATGCCAGTGAATCTAGAGCTGTGTTTTTATTTTGGCAGCTTGAAGATGTGTGGACTTCAACTTCCAGAATCCCCCCAGCTAAGGTTGAGAAACACTAATCCAGAAAGTTAAGAAGATTAAGGAAGTCTTATGACAAGTTTATTTGCTTACGGGGTAGGGATATTTAATTGTTTTAGTTCATTTCTTCCATTTGATTCATACAGAATTTAGTATATTGTTTTTTATTATTTGTTATTTATTTATATAAATGTTTATTTATATATGCTATTTATTTGAATGTATTTGTAAGGTGGGCAGCCAAACACATGTTTTAATGTATTTAAATTAAATTATTTAATTTAAGTTATTTAATTAATCAACCAATTAATTGCATCTTAATTAATTAATTGCAATTGAAGTGACTTCTTCGTTGCATTGTTGGTAAGAATTTGCAACATTGACCAATTTCCTTTCAAACAGGTGAGAAGAAACATGATGTTCAAGTATCACTTTAAAAGAAGAAAAAAGTAAGATTACAACCATTTTCATGTAAGACACCATTCACTGATTTATAAGCATTTGCAACATCATGAGTCCGTAAGTTCCTCTTGCCAAATGGTTGCTTGTTCATATGCTGATTTAATAATCAGGGGCTAAAGAAGTAGGATATACCACATAGATGACAGTTTGTCTACTGTCAGATCTCAATATACACATACTGTATAAGTACACTGTCAATACCTTTTACACTCAGCTGCGGAGTAAAGGTGCCAATTGGTTAAGCATCATTAGATTTACATGGTTGTTAGTCTCTAAATTACACATACTGATCAGCCCACTTCTGTTCTGGTTCATTAAACTGAGCCAGTCACCACATTGCTCCCCTCTGGCTGGGTGTAATTGAGTCCTTGCCTTCTGGCAACGTGATAATGAAATTCATTGAATAAGTGACAAGTGGGTGGGAAGGAATCTATTTACACCTATCCAAAGGAGACTGGCCCAATTAACACTTGTTTTAAAGGACAGATGTTTTCCCCCCCACATCACTGGTTGATCTTAACCTTTTATTCTGATGAATAATGGGGTTCCCTCGTTTTCCCCTGTTGATACTAATAAGGAAAATATTTGGAAAACTGTAGCCAAGTATTTAAGTCCTTGATCTGCATTGTTTTGCTATTTTTAAAAATTAAAGAAAACTTTTGTTCTACAGAATGTTTTAATGTTATCGTAGTGGTGTGGATACAGAAGTTATAGCCAGCCCTCACTTTCAATAAACAATATTGTCTTTCTGTCAGATATCTAAGCAGTTTATAATGAAGTTTTTAATAAGAGTCATGCTTTGAGATATGAGCCATGGCTTTTCTAAAAATCTACCATTCTCCCTTACTAAGTTTCTCTAGGGGAAGGTAAATTCTCCAGCTACATGGTATTTCACATCATTTTCTGCTCCCATAAGGCCTGCACTGTGTACCTGAAGAAAAAGAGAGGAAAGACAGTTTTATAAATATTTGAGACTAACTGGAAAAAAATCTTCTTTAATGGCCTAATTTATTCAGGGTGAGAAAGGAAAGCAAGAGAGCAACCTTCAAAATTTTCTCAGAATAAAATAGTCCTCTGCAAGTTTTCATCTCAGCTGCAACTGGAAAAGTCCTAAGCCAAGGAATTTAAATGAAGTTCCAATGAATTTTACACATGAAAGTAAGTTGACTTATTTGAGGCATAAAGGAAATGATGTCACTTAGAGCAATTGGGGCCTTATCCATCTGTTTTAAAAGCTCATATATTCACTGTTTCTGTCTCTAAAAGATGCAATTGTCCCAAACAGAAAAGCACTTATTGAAAGAAGTAACTATTGTATTTATTTTTTCCTGCAAATGGCAAAGCACAACTCTTAAAAGATTGGGGGTGTGTGGTCTATAGAACCCACCTGAGAATTGAATGCAGTTCTCACTTGCTAATGTATCAGAAAGGGAAATGATTTAGTACATAGCAATAGCACTTATACTTACATACCACTTCACAGTATTTTTACAGCCCTCTCTAAGCAGTTTACAGAGTCAGCATATAGTCCCCAACAATCTGGGTCCTCATTTTACCCACCTCGGAAGGCTGAGCCAACCTTGAGCCTGGTGAATTTCGAACTGCCAAATTGCAGGCAGTTGGCAGTCAACAGAACTAGTTATAATGACTACGCTTAGTTTTATGTTTAATCACGTGTTAGCTTTATTCTTGGTCTATTAAATTTTTTGTCTTGGGTTCTTTAGGATTTGGAAGATAGTGCACAGGATTTCTCGCAATGCTTTGGTGCAGTCGTTGGTCTGAAAAGTTAGGTGTTCATTCCACTATAAGAATTTCTCTGAGTGTTTTATGAGAACTCTCAAAAAAATCTCTAGTTTTCAAAAAGGCCTGTAATTCCCGGTACAAAGGAAACAACTGTTGCAGCAAATGAAATGAAATAAGCCTACCATCACCGAATAAAATTGTTTTCTGTGTGCTAAACATTCCCTTTATTGAAATGAATAGGAAGAGAACCAGTCACAGGATCTTCCCAGTGCACAGCAGTACGTATCAGCTTATTTTTCAAGTATAAGTATTAGGTCCCTATTGAGCATAAAAACCAGTGGATTATAATGACTTCAGCAAGCAACTTCTTTTTTTCATCTGAGATCATATCCAAGCACAGCAATCTTCCAATTTCTTTCACTTTTTCTATTCCCTTTTTCTTATTTCTTTTCTAGTGCTATTTTCTTTCTGTCTTCTCAATTTCTGATATTCCATTGTCTACCATCTCTCTCTCTCTCTCTCTCTCTCTCCCTCTCTCTCTCTCTCTCTCCCTCTCTCCCTTTTCCCCATGAGTCTTCCCTTTCTTGTTATCCATCACATTGAACTTTCGCCCACTTTACATTGCTTCACACATTTCAGCCTGCAATTTTTTTCTTCTCTGTCCTTTCACCTTCCACTGAGTTTTCCCGTCCAGTCCAGGGGTGGGTTCCTGCCAGTTCTAACCTCTTCTATAGAAGAGGTTCCACAAATCTACAGTGCCGTTTAGAACCGGTTCCAGCTCCCTCTCCCCGCCCATCTGCATATCATCAAGATGAAGAGCGAGAGGAGGAATTCTGGAAGTTGAAGTCCACAAGTCTTAAAGCTGTCAAGTTTGAACACCCCTGGGCGTTTTTTTCTAAAGGGTTAGGGGTGAAAGGGTCTTGTAACTTGACAAAGCTGATAAAGCTGTAACTTGACAGCTTTAAGACTTGCACATTTCAGTGCCAGAATTTCTGAGTCAACATGACTGGAGGAGGAATTCTGGGAATTAAAGGCCACAAGTCTTAAAGCTGTCAAGTTTGAACACCCCTGGATTTTTTTTTCTAAAGGGTTAGGGGTGCAAGGGTGACAGCTTTAAGACTTGTGTGCTTCAAATGCCAGAGTTTCTGAGCCAACATTTTGGTTGCCACTCCCACCCGGTCACATGGCTGGGAAGCCACTTCCATAAAGCTGGCCACACCTACAGAAGAGGTTCTAAAAATTTTGAAACCTACCACTGGTCCAGTCTATATGAAATTAGGTGAAGAACCACAGATTGCTTTTTTCCAAGAGACATGGGCGGGGGGGGGGAGAATAAGTATAGAAATGAACAGATGTAATTTACAATGGCCGGGGGGAGGGTGATTCTGAGTTTAAAATATAAAGAATACAGCATAGCGAAGTCCACTGTAACTATCATCTTCATTTGCTGCTAAGTTTAGCAAGGATTTCTAAAAGCAGATTGAGCGATGACTTGCTGTGATTAAAACCAACACCTTTGTAGAAAGGCACATTATGTATGACTGCCTACATAATATTCTGAAAGCTTAATAATAATTTACCCTTTGTCTCTTTTTCTTGGGAATGCTTTTACTGCAAGGTTTTTAAGCAGAGTATTATTCGAAGACATAATAATGTTTGTCACATATTGTTGTGCATCTGGGTTTTGTTTTTTGAGGAAAGGGATTTATGAATTCTCCTTATAATGTGTTTGGCCCATATTGTTGAAATAACTCTTCAAGAGAAATGCACCATTGAGATAAAACAGGTTGTGACTGGTTCTTCGTAAGTTTTAGCCTCTAGTCCCCTAATCATGTTGCCCTTCTCTGCCCTCTTTCTAGTCTCCACATCTTTTTTATAGTGTGGTTCTTAGGTCTCCCGTATCCCAGAGGAAACTCAGAAACCAGGTTAGTTGCAGCAGGTTTTAATGAGGCCGCAGACCGGCACGAATGAGTTCCAAAAGATACCAAGTCAGCGCTGGGAGCTTCTGCCTACCAAAGCTGTAAATAGCCTCACATGACCCTAGACATGCACACGCCCCGCCCTGGCACTGTAGCCAGCATCTGACTCTGTTAATCCTTTCTGGTCTCCTGAACTATGCCGTGCAACCGGTGCTAGTCAGCTATTCTGGTGTTCAGAATCAGTGCCATGCAGCTAGCAAGAGGCTGGTTTCAATCCTGGGACCGCCGCCTCAGCTGTTCTGGCATTGCCATCAGCGCTAATCAGCTGTTTAAAACAGTGCTAGTCAGCTGTTTGAAGATGGGGCATGTTGGTCTGACAGCAGCCATCAGGAGCATGTGAGATGCCAGGCGCTGGGGCCATGCTGTTCCTGCAGCTGGGATGCCATCTGCCACTGTCATTCCCCCCTTCCCCCAGTCATGGCAAGCCAGTCAGGGCTTGACAGTGGTGATCAAAACTTGAAGAAGTATTCTAGTAACTAGAAGCAGAGATACCTAGGCCCCAGTCCTACTTCAGGCAAAGTACCTTTGGACCAGACTCTCATGGGGTTACCCTTGAAGATCACCCAGAGGCTTCAACTGGTCCATGTGGCTGCACAGCTTATGGGGGTACCTAGGTGCTCCCATGTTACACCCCTTTTAAGCAGCCTGCACTGGTTGCCGGTTGTCTTCTGGGTGCGATTCAAGGTACTAATTATGACCTTTAAAGCGCTCCATGGCTTAGGCCCAGGATACCTGTGAGACCACCTACTGCTACCAGTAGCATCCCACGTCCAGTGCGATCCCACAGAGTTGGCCTCCTCAGGGTGCCGTCGGCCAGACAGTGTCGGCTAGTGACCCCCAGGGGGAAAGCCTTCTCTGTGGGAACGTCTTCCCTCTGGAATGAGCTACCCCCGGAGCTTTGCATAATCCCCAACCTCCAGCCCTTCCGACATGCCCTAAAAAGTTGGCTTTTCCAGCAAGTCAGCCTGGCCTGAATAGAATAAAATATAGGATTAATTTGGTTGTTAATTTTAATTTAATTTTTAAATTTTTATTGTAAATATCAATTGGGGTTTTTTTTGGATACTTTATTTAATGTCCCTTTTAATTTTTGTAATATGTGTTTTTTTTATGTTGTACGCCACCCTGAATCCTTGGGAGAAGGGCGACATATAAATCCAATAAACCTAACCTAACCTAAACCTAACCTAACCTCTCAGCCCAATCAATACCAGTCTTTACAGCAAGTCTGATCTTGCCGTGACCAACTGCATGGTGAGAAAAATAATGCAACAATAATGCAGACCATGGACACTATGCGACATCACACACACGGAAAAGATTTAGAAAAGAAAAAGGAAACATAGAAAACATGGAAAAGTAAACATAGAAAAGAAGTTGCACGCATTACGATGCTCTAAAAATGCTGCCATCATTTTGATAAAAGCTTCAAATCCTGTGGATCTACCAATACTCTGTGGCTGTTGTTAAGAGATCAAAAGCTTTTATTTTATATTTATTTTATTTTTTAGATACTGATTTAGCCTCTGCCTAGACTAAAACATTATTTAAAATGACATATAAAGACATACAAAGTCCCTTTACAGAAATCATCAAATTAACTGCTTAATTGTTAATCTCTCTATAAAAAGCCTTTATATAGATGACATTTTCCTATGGAAGATGAAACAAATCTTTTTATTTCCTCAAATCTTAATGGAGATGAAAGGGCATTAAATTACTAAGTCTACAAAGCAACATTTCAAATTAACTTCATTGTACTTGATGGCCAAATATAAAACTCTGATAGGCTGGGGAAAACTTCCATTAGAGATTTGAAAAATATTCTTTTCATCTGCAATGGTGGCCTGATTTAGTTCCTGATGCCCTTATATAAGACTCCTTTCTCTCCTCCCTTCCCTTGGCATATGTTTGATTGCTTTTAAGAAACTGAAACATATTTAAGAAAATTCAGTTATCTATTCAGTTATCTTTGCTAATCACTTAAGAATACAACTAGATACTTCAGCACACAGTTCTGCTTAATTTTCCAACTCATCCTTTTTTTCCGATGACACTGAATAATTTTGTTCATTTATTCCACTCCAGATTTTTGGAGATTTTTTTTTTCTTTTCAGTGAAAAAATATAGATCCTGCTGATAGTTACAGGAGTATATTATATAACAGTGATGGCAACGTTTTTCTGCTCGGGTGCCAAAAGGGTGTGCGCACGCACGAGGGGTATGTGCATGACCATACCCATAATGCAATGCCCTCCCCTATGCACTCATACCCCCCCACACACACATGCTCCCCTATGCATGCACGCAGGCCTCACTGAAGCCTCCGGACTGGGCCATTTTTCGCCCTCCCCAGGCTCTGGAGCCTGAGGATGGTGAAAAATGGACGCAACAGCCTGTTGCGTTTCCTGAAACCTGGGGAGGGTGAAAATGGACTACCCCACCCTCCAGAAGGCCAAAAATCAACTGGCTTGTACGCGCATATGTGCTGGAGCGGACATAGGGCAATGCTTCACATACCTTTAGATATGGCTCCGCGTGCCATGTGTGACACGCATGCCATGGGTTTGCCATCACGCTTATATAATATATTATAGATCTTATGTCTCCATTCATCTCTCTTCAGCCAACCCAAATTCTTTTCTGTTATTTTAGGAGATATTTATTCCCAGTCAGTTGCTACGAGGAATGGGTGAATTTGTTAGCTGTTTGTTCCACAGTTTTTCATTGCTGCTATTCTATTTCGGTTTTCCTTGGTTTTCCTTCTTTTGATAAAATTTCCCATGTTGCTTCGTTATATTTGCAAAAGAATTTTGCTTAAAGACTGTTCCCAATAAAATTCATAACCACCATTTTTTTTTTTAAAAGACCTTTATTTAATTTATAAAACCACCCCAAATAACATAACTTTGGCATTTTGTTTGCTGTTTTCCCTAATATTATTTCTACAAGACCATATTCTTTCTGGATGCTCACATTATGACATTCAACATTTTCCTTTAATATATTTGTCATTTTTTTAGAACTGTATATGAAATTAGGAGGATCAATTCAAAGAACCCACTGAAATTCACTGTGCATTTTGTTCAAAAACATGTAAATTAGCTATTACTTTATATTTAAAACCAAACTAATATACAATATTTTTCATCCCTACATCCACTCAAGGAAAATCTTAAATAGGTTCAAATATCTCTAGGAGATGGCCAGGTTGAGCCCAAGGAGGGGTCAAACATGTCATAAGTCATGTGTCCCTGGATGCCAGCAACAAAACTCAATTTATCTTAAATGCTGCCTTAATTCCTGCTCATTATCTTGACCATTAGTAACTCAGATTCTTGTAGACAGCTTGCAATAATCTTTATACTATTTGTACTGCTGGAATTTCTGATTTCCCTGGCACTTGACAGTATATTTGTAATTAATACCAAATTGATGTCTCCTTTGATATATATATAATAATAACATGCATGCAGCTGTTGTTTTGTCAAAAAAATAAATTGACATTTTATTCTATCCAAGCAAAAATGCTTACTCTTTTCTCATTTTTTAAAAAATCTCATCTACCTGCACCTCTATCTGTGTCAGGGGAAAAATGAAATCTATGATAAAAAATGCAGAGGACATTTCATCTCCATGATAAAACATTTATTTCGGTTGCAGGGAAGAAAGTGGCAATGTTTCTAGATGAATGAAACAAAACACTGAATAGGTTGATTTCGTCCCTGTTATTCATTTAAAAATGGTTTAATCTTATTTGCATAATATGTATTTCAAAAAAAAACCTTACTGCATCAATTAAAATAATTTTGGGTTTTTCATCTTTATATTTTAATATGCATGTTCTGAATAAACATATTTTGAAAATGATTGTTCCTAATATTTTTTTTTTACTTTTCTTTTTGAAAAGTAAAAGAGATTGTATGAATATTCAAACTTACCTGAAACTATAGGTATGTTTGAATTCATGCAAAATTCTACTTTAAACCTCTAAATTCATTGTTGTGTAACCTAGGCATAAAATAAGGCAAAGAAGCTTACATTTGGGAAAGGTGTGTTCAAAATTGCAAAAGTGCATATTTGCACAAATTATGTAATAGTGTTTATGAGAAAAACCTGACAATCACAATAAAATCAGATTTTTGAAATTTTATTACATACCATATTTTTTGGACTACAAGCTCTGGACTATAAAATGCACATTAGCTTTAGAGGAGGAAAGCAACAAAAAAATTCTTCTCTGCTGCCCATTCGCCATCACAGCTGTCTGTTGACTCCTGCCCATTCACTGGCACTGCAGCCCATTCACTGCCACCGCAGGCTGTTTGCCACTGCACAGCCCATTTGCTACCGCCATGGCCCATTTGCTTGCAGGGCATTTGCCACCACTCATTCGTGTTCACAGCTGCCACCGCATCTCATTCACGGCAGCCATTTGCCTCTGCTGCCACCTGTTCTCTGCCACCGCCCATTGTCTGCTGCCCGTTTTGTGCCATTAGGGCCTGTCCTCCACCACCATGTTCCATTCACCACAGCCTGGTCGTTGCCCCCCATTCACCGCCACCCACTTCTCTTCGAAGACTGCAGTTGGTCCACAATGCAGCCGCGCGAGCGATAATGGGTGTACCCAGATACACCCATGTTACACCTATCCTCCGCGAGCTGCACTGGCTCCCCATTGGTCCCGGACCAGCTTCAAGGTGCTAGTCGTTACTTTTAAAGCCCTACATGGTATTGGACCTGGCTACCTGAGAGACCGCCTCCTGCCATTTACCTCCCAACGACCAATAAGATCACACAGGTTGGGCCTCCTCCGGGTGCTATCGACCGGACAATGCCGGCTGGCGGCCCCCCGAGAGAGGGCCTTCTCTGTAGCTGCACCGGCCTTATGGAACGAGCTACCCGCAGAGATCCGGACCCTTCCCACTCTCCCAGCCTTCCGTGAAGCGACCAAACCTGGCTGTTCCAGCAGGCCTGGGCTGTTGATTAAAATCCAGCCCCTGTGATTGAATGGGATTTTATTTTAAATAATTATTGTACTTTTAATGTTATTTTTGCTTTTGTTGTGAGATGCCCAGAGTCCCTAGGGAGTGGGTGGCATACAAATCTTATTAAAGTTGCAAACTTGCAAAGTTGCCGCAATGTGTCTATGTGTCTGTGAAGAACGTTTTAGACTTAGCATTCATTAAGAACTAGCTAAAGGCAACTTACTTTCTGATGGATACTCATGTGTAATCCCCGACCTCCGGTCCTTCCGACGCACCCTAAAAGTTGGCTTTTCCAGCAAGCCAGCCTGGCCTGAACAAAATAAAATAAATGATTGATTATTGTTAATTTTAATTGAATTTTTAAAAAATGTTATTGTGAATCTTAATTGGGTTTGTTTTTTGGATACTTTATCTAATTTTTTATAACTTTTGTAATATGGTTTTTTTAATATTGTACGCCGCCCTGAGTCCTTGGGAGAAGGGCGGCATATAAATCCAATAAACCAAACCAAATCAACACTAGTGGTTCCTGGTGAACTTAGCTAGTCATAGAAACAGAGATAGGTTGCATCTGAGCCGTGATGTCTACAGTTCTTTCTGATATTAGAATTGTGTGCTATGATGCCTGAAATACCAAGTCAGGCAGAAGAAGAAAGTTAGCCAGTTCAGGTTGAGGTTTGCAAAAACTGCCCATTGCTTCTAAATGCATCATATCTACCCATGTGTAGCACAGACTGAACATCAACTTCTAAGCAAATCCCAAGTACAATCATTTACATTTGCGGAATACATTGTGTGGCTTCTCCTTCCTTCCAGCATCCTTGTAAGTATAATAACTTACAAGATCACAGAACTCTAAAAGTGATTTGTGTTCTAAGCTTTCAGCTACATTTTTGAACACTGAACAAATCCGGGTTCTAACTGAGCATCCCCAGTTAAACGTTTTATAATCAGTCTGGATCCAGGCTCAGCGGTGTAACTTATGACCATGTCAAGATTCTCGACATTCCAGTCATGCAAGTAAGGGCGATTTATGCTGAATCCCTGAATCATAAATCAAGTCAAGCAGTGATGAGAACATTTGGCCAGCAGGAAGACTCAGACCATCTCTGAAGAGAAAGTAATATAATCTAATATTGGTCTGAATGTAGGCCTGGAATACATTTGATGTTGACAATGTGGAAATATTAACTGGGAATACATAGAGAGTTTAATAAAACCGAAAGTTGGTGAAGGAAAATCTTGATTTGACACTTTATATTGTTAATGAAGGAGGGGAACAGAAGGAGGAAGAGAAAGTTTTTTTATTCTTCCTAGAAACTGATTAATTCCTGCTTTTCTGTTGTTATATATTAGCCTGAGAAATGTAATAGTTACTTACTCTTGCACATGTAAATTAATGCTCTTCCCATTGCCTACTGTTTAAAATAATTCTTTCAGCCTGAGGTCCTAACCCTACTGCATATTATGCAATACTACTGAAGCGGTTATTCCAACATTTCTGGAAAGTACCAGATTTATTTATACATTCATATCAGTGGTGAAATTCAAAAATTTTCCCTAGAGTTCTGGGTGTGGCTTGGTGGGCGTGGCTTGGTGGGGGGTCATGTGACGTGGCGTCTTCCGAGCATACAAACTCAAATCCATCCAGGTTTCCTCAAGGACCATCTTTTCCCATTATATCTACCTGAGCATGGACATAGGAATGTTATGGAGATCCAGCTAGTAGGCCAAAAAGGGCCTCCTCCATAGTGACCTCCCTATGGACAACATCCCCATGGAGATAAGAATGACCTATATCAACACAGGACGTGTGGCTCATTGGCTACGATGCTAAGCTTATCAATCAGAAAGGTTAGCAGTTGGCAGTTTGAATCCCTAGTGCCGCCTAATGGAATGAGCTTCCGTTAATTGTCCCAGCTTCTGCCAAGCTAGCAGAAGCATGTAAAAATGCAAGTAGAAAAAATAGCAACCACCTTTGGTGGGTAGGTAACAGTGTTCCTTTGGTGTTTAGTCATGATGGCCACATGATTACGGAGACATCTTTGGACAGGACTGACTCTTTGGCTTTGAAACGGAGATAAGCACTGCCCCCTAGAGTCAGGAACAACTAGCACATATGTGTGAGAGGGACCTTTACCTTTACCTATATCTTGATACTCTTTCAAAATCAAAAACCTAATTTTGCCAGCAAGCCTAGGGACTCCTGGGTGATATGTAGCCCATCAAGTGGTATGTTTGATTGTAGTCAAAAGATAGATGAGACCTTATTGACTTTATGGGTTTTGAATTGGGGTTTAACTTCTATAAGTTTTTCATGAAGTGAGTTGGGCAGCCGTATACATTTTCTAAATACATCAATAATAAGGGAATGCCAGAAATATACATCATACTCAGCAATGATTTGCAACTTCATTGCAGGATCCAAGTTGAGTATTAGGCATTTGGTTTATATCCTTACTAGATGCATAATGCTCTTTATCAGATATCCCCTCTTTAAATTTGTTGCATGGTTTTCTCACTAACTGTTTTTCAACTTTCATATCAATATACTAGCTGGATACCCATGCTTTGCTGTGAAACTATGTGATCGAGCTTGATAAATTGACACTTAAAGTTTACAAATTATTGTAAAATATGTAACTCCTTAGCATCAGAGCATGTTAATATAAGTCAACTGGCAGTTGGAACAGAGTTCTTTTCAGGTGGAGAGGGGGAGTAGAATGTCCAAACTCCCAGCCCACAGGCTGGATGAATCACACGCTGGCCATGCTCATATAAGGCAACTGGCAGTTGGAACAGAGTTCCTTTCAGGTGGGGAGGGGGAGTAGAACATCTAACTCCTTAACATCAACAGACATTAACATAATACTGTATAAGAAATATTGATGTTCATTTCTTACCAAGCACCTAGAAGCCAAGAGGAACATACATGCCAAATTTCAAGTTTGTAGGCTTTAAAGTTCTGGAGATTTTATGATGATGAGTATATTTGGCTTTTATATATAGAGAGATTATTACTGTCAAGAGACATGTATTTCAATCTGACAGAAAGCATGAATGTAAAGAAATTAACAACAACAACAACAACAAACAACAAACAAAACATTTGGCACAACCTTTGGAGAAGTTCTGTCAATCAAATGACTTCATAAAGTATCCCCATGGAATATAAAGAGGTTAACTTGACTAGTGCTGCTGAGAGATCAGTTTGTTCTAAAGTACCATTCTGTCATTGTAAATTGGTGGATTGATTGCATTTTGACTTCTATTGTGCTGTAGTATCCACAAACACAAACTAAACTGTCCATTTGTTCCACTGATGTATCAACATGAAGCAGTAATTAGGTTTCTTCCATATCTCCCACCACCAGCAGCAAAGTTATTTTAAAAAGCTGTTCTGCATTGTTTTATAATCTGGTGTTCTTAAAATCTCCAACCTTATTAGGAGAATTCCACTCTAATGATAAAACATCTACAGGTGCAAACTCTTCTCTCGAGGTGCCAGGCCAAAGTTTTGTGCACCACTCGCTGAGGTGGAGGGAAAGGCTGGAGCAGAGGTGGGTTCCTACCAGTTCGCACCTATTCGGTAGAACCGGTTTGTGAAATCTACCGAACTGGTTAGAAGAGGTTCCACCAGTGGACCTGGAAAGCAGGCCACACCTACAGAAGAGGTTCCAATTTTTTTTTGAAACCACCACTGGTGGGTGTGTAATGTCCTGCAGTTATCTACGCATTAATAATGATCTAGTAATATTTCCTTATACATTTTAGGGACCTTTCCTTACATAATTGGTGTTTTCTTTCATACTTTTGGATTTCTAATTTCTGTTTCCGTTAGTTGGCAATTGCTAAAACCAATCCCACGTGAAAAAGTATTCAAAGCCTTCTTGATTTTAATTGTCAATTTATTTATTCCTGCACATTGTATATTTATTCATTTACATATCTCAGTTTTTCCATTGTTGTGCAAACACAATTCCAGCAGCTGCTAACATATGTAAAATTAAATATATATTATACTTCCTTTCAAATAGCCAACAAAATATTTCTGGTTTTAATTCCATATCTTGCTTTACGATTGTTTCTAACCACACTTCTGAACAGCTACTTGGACAGACCTAAGTACTAATTCATAATTTCATATCCGGTCACATGGGCGGCAAGCCACTCCCATCCAGTCACATAGGCAGCAAGCCACTCCCATCCAGTCACATGGGTGGCAAGCCACTCCCACAAAGGAGGCCACACCCACAAAGTAGATTTCAACAATTTTTGAAACCCACCACGGGCTGGAGCTAACAGTTGGCCAAGTTAAGTCCCTGAAGGGGAATGTCCTTCCCCATCAACTTGCCAACCTCATTTTTTTCTGGGTGAATTAACCTCTGAGCCTGAATCTTGTGTTTCCCAAAAATGTATCTCCCTTCTCATCTGGACAACTGCATCAGTGAAAAGATGTTTACTTACGATTAGCATTTCTCTTTCCCCTAAAATACAATTTTATTTCCCATACATCCACTGGTAGGATTCAACTTTTTTTTTTACTATCTGCTATGTAGGTGTGGCTTGGTGGGCATGGCAAGGAAGGATACTGCAAAATCTCCATTTCCTCCCGATCCGCTGGGACTCGGGAGGCAGAGAATAGATGGGGGAGAGGCCAGTCAGAGGTGATATTTACCAGTTCTCCGAACTACTCAAAGTTTCCGCTACTGGTTCTCCAAACTGGTCAGAACCTGCTGAATACCACCTCTGCATACATCTCATTCTGTTGATCTCTTTCTTTTCTTTTTGTTCCCCCCTTCCCTTTCTGTAGCTCATCAAAATAAACTTATTTGGCTTAATTCATTTTTCCCATGCATGACTCTATTTGCGCAGTTACAACTTGTTGTATTTTCTCTAATATTTCTGAGTTTCGTTTGTTTCAGACATGATTAAGGCCTGTTTTGCCAGGCCTTAATTCTGATTCTTTCACTGACTTCTATCTATCAAATAAGAAGCTTCCTATGTGACTTAAATTAAACCCAATCTCTAATTACTTTTTCTTCCACTTCCTCTGCTTTTGGACACCTTCCCATCTAAACACTAGCATCCTGGTTAATATCCCTAATTTCTCCCAGCAAAGTGATACAGTCATTACAATGCCTTTATTTGTCTGCAATATCCCGTGGTGGATTAAGGCTCACTGGTGTCCTAAGCACTGACAAATCTTGGTGCCCCCTCCTTCATACACATAGTGATGATTTAACACAAATAAAGGCAGACAGCAAGGAACTTGAACCAGAGGCTTGTCTTTACACAGCAGCAGCCACTTTACAACTTCTTGCCCCCTGATCACATGGCTAGAAATGTTTGTTGCAGAAAATGACAGGCGTTAGACTTCTCGGATACAGGAAAAGTTTATTTGGCATCCAGGTTCAGAAAGCTAGCCCATGGCTTAGCATTGCAAGTTCTGAACAACCTTAATTATCGAAGCACACATTCTCAAAAGCATTGCAACACGAAAATACTTAACACATTTCTTAGTGGTTACCTTGAGGAGAAAACCTTATAAGGAGATGAGGGTCTTACTTCTCCTTTTGCTTCAGGTATGGCTTACATGTTATTAACGAACTTTAATTGAACTTTGTGGTTTGGACTTTTAACACAAGTTTTGACATAGGGACGTTGGCGAGAACATCCTGTGGTTAGTGAATGGGGATACTTCCTTTAAGTAACTTCTAACTGTCTCTGTTATTCTATTGCAAGTTCCAACTCTTGTCTATGTGACTTTTAATATAGAAGTAAAGGGGTTCTAAGAGGCTGTCCAGCCTGACCCAGTAGGTTTCACACTTAATGTCCAGATCTCACTTTACGGCTCCTTTATGTTAACTGTTTCCTAACATGCATAAAGAATTGGGCATAACAATTGAACTTGAGATATAACATAAAACATACACATCATTACACACATTGCACAAATTTTCATTGTTTTTTTTTTCTTTCTCAACTTTGTGGTGCCCCCTTGGGCCTGGTGCCCTAAGCATGTGCTTAGCCTGCATAATGGTTAACACACAACTGGCAATATCCAACTGAGTTGTATATATATTCATAGAAGTACAAATGAAGTATAGGGAAGAGACAATTTAAGCCCAAAAAGAATAGAGCCAAGATGATCATTTCCTCTGATTAGTGCAAGGAGAATGGAAGGTGATCGTGAACTTTCACATGAAGTTTCAGGCCCCCGGTGGGCTCTTTTTAGAAAAGAAATAAATAATTTGTATTCTGAATTTTAACGTGGCTGCATTTACTCTCCTGTAAGAAGAAAGAAAAGAACCCTAACCCTGTCTTTTAATTCAAAAATGTCTCTCTGAAAGCAACACTTGGATTCAGTCCAACATTGTAGCGTTTTTAAAAAGTTAAAAGTTCCTAACTTTCAGCCATTTGTCACTTTTGGCTTATTAGTTTAATGCACATTCTATGAATGAAGACTGTACTGTACACTGGTATAATAAAATCCTTTTTTGCAAAATTAATTTTTCAGCAAGCAAATAAGGTTCCATGTACCAGCCTGATGTTAAAATGGCTACCCACCAGCAGACCATTAACTAGACTAGAGCATCTTGTGTTTGCCAGTGAAACATGCTGTGTAAAAATGATTGCACTGGAAGCTATTGATACATTTGAATGCAAACTATCAAACCATGAGAAATGAGGCATCCACTGGCTATAAAAATAAATTAGAAGGCCTTAGCTTGGCTGGCAATGCCATCTGAGCACCACAGTTTATAACTATTTGTGATACCATTAACAGATGTCTTTGCTCAAATTTGTGTGCTGTGCTAGGATAGTGCTGCATTCTGTTGCAGGGAACAAGTCAAGCAACTTTGTTTAAAATTTAGTGAAAACCTGGCTTGATGTAGAGACCCTGTGGGAAAAATATATTGAAATATCTATAGTATGTAAGCACTTTTCTTCATATAAAATCCTACACTTTTAGAGCCATTTGTAGTATTGCTTAACACTACCATTCCCATGGTAATATGTCAATAAATATTAGAAATATAATACTTCATGTACAAAGTGAGTTATACCAAGAGGATTGTAAGTTTTCTTTTATAATTTAAAAGGGAGAGAAATGAAGGCTCACTGTTGCATAAAATTATTCTACAAGAACTGAGCTGCATAGACCACTTAAATATACTGCGTGTAGTTTTATCACTGAGTGTTATGCTACAAGGAGCAAGCTTGAAGAAACAGGAGCATACTCAAGGCATGCACTCCAAAAAGAAAAGTGAATATTATTGTGTATTCTATTCTAAGGAGAACACATTTCTCCTTAGAAACGTCTTAGCCACTTGGATGGAATTCTTCAGCAATGTCTTTGGAATGCCATAGATTTTTTTTCTCCCAGTCATCGAAAAGTATTCCAGGTTCATGTAAAGAACAACTTATCTCACCTTCTTCAAGGTTATTAAAATGAAAGAGACCTAGTTGGAACTGTCAGGCCCAACCTCAGAGACACCCTAAAATCAAGTTCAATATTTCATTTACTTACACCTTATGGACAGAATCTTGTCAAAATGAGGCTATAACTTTCTAACCTAAATGTCTCTAGGGAGACATTTTGCTGTTTATAATATTACTAAATATACAGTATAGTATACACATCTGAAAGTTTCTATGGTATGGCTACCCTGAACTTCTTGCTACTCTCCCATCATAAATCATCTGGTGTATGTATATATTCCTTGTAGATAAGCCATTATTTGAAAGACAAACCTCGGTTTATTTTGCTCCTGGTTATCTCAAATAGTCACACTGTGCACACTCAGACAAAAGATTATATAACTCATATATATTAGATAAAGAGGTGTTGAGGTTTATCATCTAATAAACCCAATGACCAGCCAGACCAATGAGAATATAAATCTATGTGGAATCATAGACATATGCCCAATATTGTTATTGAAATAAATGTTTCTTCCCTAGGCTGCCCAATTCACTGTTCTCCTATTTTGTTAAATACAATTTCTTGTTCATCATCATCCCCAATTGATAAACACAATGATTTAGTCCAACATACCTAAAATGTATTTGATTGAGAGTCTCAATGGATAACAATAGCAATGATTAGTTTCAGATATTTTTCTTTTCCTAGTCATATTCTAGATAAAAATATTATTGAATGAATCTGGTGTCAATTATGTGGAAAGCACCTGCGACAGTTAACATCTTCTCCTTAATAATTATGAAGTTTTTTGACTCTTGTATTTCATATCCAAAAAGGTGCGTTACAGACATCATGATAGATATTAAAGTACAGGGAGACATTTGCTGTTTATAATATTTCCATCATAGTCTGAATGAAAACTGTGAAACCATCACTGTAAAACATCTTTTTTTTCTTTAGAATTTCTTTTTATCCCTGAAAAATCTTTGTTTGCAGTTTGTTGGCAACTCTGCAAATGTTTCCCAAAAATGATGATTTTCATCAGATTGTAACGAGCGTTTCCTGGCAAATCTAACAATTTGGCTAAAGGAACATAAGCATTCCATTAAGTATACAAATAAAGAACTGTGTATTTGTTGCAGTTTGCATGTTATTTTTTTCTCAGTGTCTTTGTAGAGCTTTTTCTTTGCTATTCTGTCATTACAATAGTGTAGCTTTACTGTGACCTAAAAGTAATACATACATACATACATACATACATACATACATACATACATACATGCTTTGTGTAACTTCAGAACAGAGGTGGGTTCCTACCAGTTCGCACCAGTTTGGTAGAATGGTTCGTCAATTTACCGAACCGTTTAGAAGAGGTTCCACCAGAAAGCAGGCGACACCTACAGAAGAGGTTCCAAAATTTTTGAAACCCACCACTGATTGACACACACACACACAGAAAGAAGAAAGAAGAGAAAGAGAAAGGAAGGAAGAAAGAAATAAAGAAAAAAAGAAAAAAAGAAAAGAAAGGTGAGAGAGATATGAAAGAAAAAAAGGAAAAAGGGACAGAGGACACAAAGAAGAAAAAAAAAGAGAGAGAGAGAAGAGAGAGAGAAGAAAGAAAGAAAAAGAAAGAAAGAAAGAAAGAAAGAAAGAAAGAAGAAAGAAAAAAAACATATGGCCGGGAAGCCACTCCCACCAGGTCACATGGCCGGCAAGCCACTCCACAAAGGAGGCCACACCACAGAGTAGTTCGAATTTTTTTTGAAACCCCCACTGCTTCAGAAGCATCGACAGCCAGCCGCACCTTTTTCCAACAGCTAAAGATTATTTGCAATAAAATTGCAAGATTATGTTAGGTAACATTACAATAAAAATATTCTCTTGGTTGTGTTTATTGCCTAGGTATACCTCATAAGGCTGACATCAGTCTTGCAAGCCTACAAGCCCTCCCTCCTTTCCTTCATTGTTACTATCACAAAAATTAGTTTGCTGGTCCAATTCAGAATTTTTAATTCTATCAGTGATCTACAGGAGCAAAACAGGCCCAAACTATAGTATTGCCAGCACCATGTTTTACAGATGGGATGAGGTTCTAATGCGTATGAATTTGATACTTCCATTTGAATGGTAAAGAAATAAAGAAAGAAACTGTACTAAACAACCACTGAACTGTTGTTCACAAATAGTTTGTTTTATATGCCCACAGATCAGCATTTATATATTTATTTGGAGCAGTGGTCGGATTCAAAAAAATTTAACAACTGGTTCTCTGCCCAATGACCAGCTGGGTAGGTGTGGCTCAGTGGTCATGTGACCGTGTGGGCATGGCCAACTGAACTTCACTCAGGTCGATTGACGCTTCGCCTTAGCTGTTCCAATGTAATAGGGTTAACCGGAGAAGCAGTTTCTGTAAGCAGGGCAATAAAGATTAGATTAGAAACACATCAGAATGTTCCCTTCCTGACTTCCTTACAGCGTTAGCCCTGTGACGTGAAAAAACAAAAAACAAAAGATTTCTTCCAACAACCAGTTCCCCAAACTGCTTAGAAAGTTAACAACCAGTTCTCCCCAATAGATGCAAACTGGCTGAATCCCACCACTGATTTGGAGGTAATGATATTAATCCCATGCCTGTGGTCTCAGAGGTGCAGTAATTCCAAAACTGAGCTTTGCAGTGACAAGTTTGGAATTATTACATTCCAGATTTAATGAGCTCTTTTTTTAAACCAACAACATAAGTTATCAAGTCTTTGGTATCTGCAGCTAACATGAAGGGAATGCAGACAATGCTGCCATGCAATATTTCAGCACACAACAAAGAATTTAAAATAGTCTTGGAAACTCACTGATTGATCGACTTCTTCATATGCTTAAAATTTCACCATTTTAATCTAAATGCATGGTTGCACTGTGCCAGGGTACATTGCCAGTAGCAAATACATTCAAAACTTCTAATCAGTAATATTGTCCAATTAAGATTGCTGGAAGAAATATCACAACTTCAGATATGCAGATGATACCACTCTAATGGCAGAAAGTGAAGAGAAGCTAAAGAGCCTCTTGATGCGGGTGAAGAAGGAGAATGCAAAAGTTGGCTTAAAACTCACATTAGAAAACCAAGATCATGGCATCCGACCGTCTCAATTCCTGGCTATAGATGGGGAAGAATGAAAGTAGTGACAGATTTTATTTCCTGGGCTCTAAGATCACTGCAGATGGGGACTGCAGTCAAGTAATTAAAAGATGCTTGCTCCTGGGATTAAATTAAATTAGGACATTTGCTATGGCAAATCTAGACAGCATAGTCAAAGCAGAGACATCATCCCGCCAACAAAGTGCATATAGTCAAGGCTATGGTTTTCCCAGTTGCAATGTATGGTTGTGAAAGTTGGACCATAATAAGGCTGAGCGCCAAAGAAGGGAGGCCTTTGAACTATGGTGCTGGAGGAGATTCCTGTGAGTCCCTTGGACTGCAAGGTGATCAAACTGGTCAGTCCTAGAGGAGATCAACCCTGATTGCTCTTTGAGGCCAGATCCTGAAGATGAAACACAACTACTTTGCCCAACCTAATGAGAAGGAAAGACTCATTGGAGAAGAGCCTAATGCTGGGAACGATTGAGGGCAAAGAAGAAAGGGGCAAAAGAGAATGAGGGGGTTGGATGGATTCACTGGAGCAGTAGGCATGAGCTTAAATGGACCCAGAGGATAGTAGAGGACAGGAAGGGTCTGGAGGAGTATTATCCATGGGGTCATGATAGGTTGAATACACAAACTAACAACAACAATATTGTCATAACACAAATAATAAGTAATAAAATACCAGAAGAATCCTTTGGAAGTCATCTGAACCATGGAGACAGTGGATGGATAGGTAATAAATATAGCTGTTTCTCACTTTTCATAAAAAATTAAAGGAAATTGATTAAAAGTTTGAGAGAGGAAGGAATTTTGTATCAACCACCAAGTTGTTACAAAGTTGAGTTTTACTTTGGTGAAATCCAGGCTAGCACATCTATATAGTTTTCTTAACAGTAGTGTTTTATTTTTTAAAAAATTCCTGATAACCTGCAACCTGGGAATTAACCTGAAACCGGGTCTCTTAGTCAAGGGTTAATTCTGCTTCAATTTTAAGCCAAGACAAAAATAGTAGTTGAAGCACTATGTTACATATCAAAGCTCAGAATGCTTGTTTGTAAATCTCATTATTATTTAAACCATTTCAAATGAATCCATTCTTATTATCCCTGTTGCGTCCTCTTGATGCAGCCGGCAGCCAAGCCACGCCTTGCAGGAAGCTGATTGGTCCTGCGCACCTGCCGGCTGGCGGGAAAATTGCAGCCTCTCCATTGGATGGCCGCCTGACAGCTATCCGTATAAATAGCTGTCAGGCGGCGCTGTCCAGGGCGCGTGTTCTGAACTTGCTGTTCGCCTTACTATTGTTAATAAAGTTCCAGTTAGTTTACCTCAGTGCCGTCCTCGTACTTAAAAATCCCCATCGTGAATTGATTCTAATTTTTCATAAATAATTATCAGTTGATAGAATAGGCTTGAAGATATTTTCTTCTCCCATTTGAAACACTTAAAACATTTCACTTTGGGTTAAAGGATTTTATCCTTTATGTCTTTGTAATGGAGAAAATGGGAAAAAAATGTACAGTGAATAAAATCATGGCAGCTGAATTTAACCAGACTTTACATGGTTTTATGGCTTTATGTCCTTAACTGCTCTTTTATACATAGAATATCAAGAGTTTTCTCTGTCAAGGTTGCAACAACTGGGTAACAACTGTGCATACTTTGTGTGAACAAGGTATTCCCTTCCTAAAAAATATTGGGAGGAATGCAGTCATTACGTATACTGAGCCATGCTTGAAGATCATACGTATATACATTTTTGTTCTTTGTATTCATCCGATCTCGAGTTTTAACATTTCACAAAGGCGTTAGATTTCACCAATTTCATATTCCTAAGTCTCCTCCTGGCATTTACACTTCTCTATTTGGTTTTCCTGGCTTAAATAAAATATATTGAAGTTGTTCAACAAAACATTTTTCATGCTGGGAAAAATTAGACATGAACCTGAAACACAAACCAGACTTAGTTCCTATTTTGTTGTTGTTGTTGTTGTTGTTTTTCTGTTGTTGTTATGTCAAATGACCCCATAATTGCATCAGGGTGGAGTTGGGTCAACTGAATGGAGCTTAAGCATTTACTGCTGGATGCCCTTCCTCACACCTATGCAGAGCTCACAGCAGATATTTTCTCTTTGCACCCAGAGAGAGAAATATTTGTTGCTACCTAGGATCGAACTCACACCCACTTGATTGTGAGGTAAAATCTCCCCCTCTAGGTCACACACATCTCTTGATTGAGACTGTAAAATAACTAAAGAAAATCTTCCAGTGAGATTATCTTCTCAAAGTCACACATTTTGTTTTATTCAAGGCAATTATATAAATGAAATGCTGGAGTTTAATCTTTAGCACAAACTCAAATTAATACAATGATAACAAAGAAATGAAGTCATGCAGAACCAGCGAACAAACTTCGAATTCCCAAGTGTATAATGCAAAATTTCTCGGGTCACTGAATTTAATTAGAAATATATATATTTCTTATTCAATCTAGTACAGTGGTGGATTTTAGTCTTAGTTGAATTTTATGTCTTTTCTGCACCTCTTAAATACCCAAGGGAAGCATATGGTTTGTAATTCCTAATGGATAATTGGAAAATATCCATTATGAGAGCAGACTGCGTGAGTATCATGCAACAATCTATGTTATATAAGAAACTAGAGACACTAAAAGTCAACAGATGGCAGCAGATATTCTTCGGAGAAAAATTAGGTTAAGCCACCCTTCCAATTGTCTGCTGGATTTACGTTTCATCCTTTCTTCAAAGGGTATTTTCCCTTAATAAAATTCAATAAATTAGGTAATAATATTTTGAACAAGGCTATTTATGGAACTGTATAACTGAACTCAGATTTGAATCTAGTATTGAATCTATTATTCCCTCATAGAAAGAAGAACATAATTATATTTCCAGATATCATTAAAACCATCTTGGGTTAAGCTGGATTCCAGATGGTTACAGTATATGGATACAACCATCTAGTTTTCTTGAGAAAAAAAGTGGTTTGTCACTGCATTTTTCTAGAATTTTATTTCTTGTTCAATAGCCTAGCTCAACTTAAAGATCAACCAATGATCATTATACACTCTTTTCCCAATATTACTGTTAAATTTCCAAGTAATTATCTGATATAAGGACATAACTTACAGTGACAAAATAATTTGCCTATATAAATACCTGTATTCAGATTGAATGATCTTCACAATCCTCTTCACAAATTAATCCTGACTGAACCACAGGCAAATAAATATTCAGTTACACTGTTTAAAACCAGAACTCAAGGATATGAATGCACAATTGCACTTCTGTTATCTTTACAATATGTACCTCTCTAGAATACATTTTTACTTTAGATTTAATATTTGGACAGAAGTAGTGAACATATACGTAAGCTTCTAGAACAGTCTCCTGCATTTTAGTTTGGCTAAAAAAAGCCTGTATCTTCATTTCAATTATTTCAAAGACATAACACAGAGAGAAGTCCAGGATAAATCAATTGTCTTGTTATGTTCAGTATTTTGTAGCCATTGGATCATGAATCAATCTAATTTTGCAGTTCAGGTAACCAAGTTGTGATGCCATGTAGTCAATAATATGTAAATACTTATGAATGTATACTGAAAGGGGACAAAATAATCTTTTCATAAGAAAAAGATGATGGGTTGGGGAAATTACGATTATGAAATCATGGTTTGTTAAAATCCTCTGACAGACTGCTATGTTTTCAAAATCAAAGCAAACACTTTGATTCTTTCAATATCCTTTAGTCAAGCCTAAGGGATATTTTAACCTTGCAAAGTCTTTCAAGGCCCTTATTAGATAGATAGATAGATAGATAGATAGATAGATAGATAGATAGATAGATAGATAGATTAGATAGATAGAGATAGAGATAGAGATAGAGATAGAGATAGAGATAGATATATAGATATATAATGTATATATATATAATGTATGTATATATATATATATATATATATAATGTAGATATATATATATATATATAATATATATATATATATATATATATATATATATATATATATATATAATGTGTATATATATGTATGTATGTATGTATGTGTGTGTGTGTGTGTATATATATATACAAACGTATTGGTTGTATTAAATATGAAGTGAAACTAATGATTACAAGTAGAACAACTATTTAGAATTGAAAATGAAGATATCAAAGTGATGGTTTCTACCTTTCAGAATTGAGTAACAATGGTAAAGAAACTAGTCAAGAATATGCTGCAGTAACGGATCAGAACGAAGGCCTTGGAGCAGTTTTCAGATGTTGCAATGTGTCTACACTTAACACTGGCGGGTTCCTACTGGTTCGGACCAGTTCGGCCAAACCAGTAGTGGTTTAGCGGCCTGGGTCACTGGAACCAGCACCGACGCAGGCCTGCCACACCTCTGAACCAGTTCTTTGGGCGGTGCTGTAGGTGCCACCATCTTGTTTTTCGCTTCTGCACATGTGCGGAACAATTTTTATTGCACTGCACATGCGCTCACAGCGTGCATCAAGCACATGCATGTGAAGTGAGCCCATGAGCAACTGGCAATAGTGCCTGCCGGAACCCACCCCTGATACTTACAAAGATGAGAATTCTAGCAATGGTCTTCTCTGTGACTTCCTATGAATGTGGAAGAAAGAGTAATGATGCTTTTGATACTGTGTGCTGGAAAAGACTCCTGAGAATACCATGGATAGCCAACAAAACAAATCAATATTTCTCTCTCTGGGCGCAATGAGTAATTGTCTGCTGTGAACTCCTCATCGGCATCAGGAAAGGTATCCGGCCAGTAAATGCTCGAACTCTATTTAGTTGTCCCAACTCCACTCCAATGTAAGGAATCACAGTGTTGTTAAAAGAAAAAAGGATGCATCATTTGAAGACCTGAAAGGCTAGTTGGGGGACAGACCATGCTAGAGAAAGTCTACAATATGTTTTTGGTCACTAAGAATGATATTGAGGCAATTGCACAAAATTAATCAAGTATTATTTTATGCTTTCAATGTTGATGACTAGTTGGCAGTTGACAAATAAAGTAAATAATAACTATAAATCTGGAGCTCCTGTTCTGAATCTCATCTTTGATAGGAACACATTAAGTGATGTTTTAAGCAAGCTCACTCTCTATCTCCCCTTAGGCAAAGCATGTGATAAACAACTTCTGTGAAGCTGCTTAGCACATGAATGATTAGAACACTTTTGTTTCTTTTTATATGATTGCAACATTTTCTGCAAGAGAAAAAAATGAGCCAATGCCACACATTTATTACACCGAAAAATGATACTAAAGAAAAACACTCAGTGCCAAGATCTATTAACCTTGGGACACATTCATAGCTGCCAATACCATCCTACATATGTATTTATTCCGCCTTATTGAGCGGTGAAGACTGCAGATTTATAAAAGAGGAGTATCGAATAGCTATAATACAACACCATTCTAAAAATATTTCAGTCAAAATGCTATATCCCAGTGGATACTATTTTAAAATAATTCAGATCTTAGCAATTAACTATTTCATGCTTGGCCAGCACAGTAGTCTGATTTATGATAACTTTTACATCTCACAAATTCATGGCAGTTGATGATAATAAATCATAAATCTTATTTGCACTAATCCCTTGATTGCTTAGGTACCTTTTAAATAGGTTAATAACATGGTTGATGATAGTTGCAAACATGAGTGCCTATGATACTGAATAAATATTTTCCTGTTTTCACACATAATTGTAAGAAATAAATTGGCCTATCTTAAAAAAAAATATTACTTCTCATACATCTTTATGAAATAGACCTCAGATTAGATTTTATCATAATTCAAAAGAAACTAGTATGCACCAAACGTCTTTGAATAAGAGCCTGAGAAAATATATTATGGTGCAGTAGATTTGCAGGACAAAAATTAATAACAAAAGAAAAACTTGTTTTTTTAAAAAAAATTCAATTACTCCATAAGATTAAATAAGAAAAGCAGTAGCTGGTATGTACTATTAGGGATGAATGGATAGTGGAATAAGTTTCATTTCACACCAAAAAATACAATCATGCCCATGTTATTTTAAAAAGTCAAAATGTTCATGGTATATCTTTTACAATAGTAGAAGTTTCTTCTAGAATTTGTAAGTTTTTTGATGGTATCAAACTCCACCATAATTATTTATTTGCCTTAATTCTGACCTAAATTTATTTCATTGGCAAAATAATAATAATAGGAAGCCTAATGCTGTTTTATTTCTAATTAGCAGATATTGTCAAGTATAAATGCTGAATTAAAAGGAAGGAAGGAAGGAAGGAAGGAAGGAAGAGAGGAAAGATGTAAGGAAGGAAAGAGGAAAGGAAGTGAAGGAAGAAAGAAAGAAAAAGAAAGAAAGAAAGAAAGAAAGAAAGAAAGAAAGAAAGAAAGAAAGAGCAAACAAGACAGACAGACAGACAGACAGACAGACAGACAAAGATGCTATTTATGGAATGACAAGGAAAATTGTACTGTGCATCTAATGGTGCTAAACAAAAAATTTGTCCACTTGTCCTAAACTTTGAGATTAGGAATTTTGTGAATATCTTTGATACAATGTAACTAGGGGGCATCAAATGTTTGTCTAAAAAGAAGTATGATATCAAAATTAATTTATATTATTTTTATTGCTGAAACAAAAGTGGGGTAGTGTTGTTCCATACTTGCTCTTCTGATTTATTGACCATACCTGCCTCAAGCTGTTGAGAGTTGGATTCCCATGATACTCAGAAGGCCACTGATTCTCCATCTCTGATATAAGGTACTTTTTACATTTGTGAACCTCTTCTAATGCTTATCTTAGAATAAATTAAATACATAAATCATTCTAACAAATCTCTCCCAGCAGATTCTGAACTTTGGAAATGAAAAGGGGGGATTAATAGCAGCATATTTCATATTTGTACTTCTCTGTCTAATGCTTCAATTATTTTCCCATAAAGAATTATGCTTTCTCCCCAACAGATGTTGGTCATCATGAATACATCTTGCTGAAGGTAGTACAAAAAAAAATGACCTTCAGATGCAATAAATTTGAAAGCTATTATTTATCTCCTAGTGAAACTGAAAGGCCTAATAACCATTTCAAAACAGTGAAAGTAGAGAAACAAAGTGGCTCGAATTTTTCTAAGGTATCCAAAGATCTTACAAAAAAATAAATAATAGAGATGTTCTAATCTACCTGATAACTATTATTATTATTGTTCTGCAAGACAAACTGTTTGCTTGCAAGAAAATACTGGCGGGACCATAAAATAGACAAGGTCATAGAAGACAAAGAAGCTAAAGTGCTCTGGGATGTTGGCATTCAAACAGACAAGCATCTACCACATAACACCTGTCTTAACAATTGTCAATAAAAAAGACAAAAAAGTCTGGATAGTGGACGTGGCAATACCTGGAGATAGAAGACAAGAAGAGAAAGAACTGGAGGGGGAATCACAAAACACAAATACCTGCAAATAAAAGTGGTGGAAGAAAGCAATAGTAATAGAGCCCTTGGGTGCAATCCCAAACCATCTGAAGTATCATCGGCATTGACAAGCTCACCATCAGTCAATTACAAAAGCAGAGTTGCTTGGAACAATGCAATGATACCAATTCTGCAATGGTAACAGATGTTGTTGTTTGAAGGTATCATATACTGTATCCTGCAATGGTATCTTTGGCACCATTGCAAGATATATGGTACCCTCAAAAAACAACATCCATCAATCCCAGGTCCTTGGAAAGACTTGATAGGTGGATTAAAAATATGTTAATACCACTTTATAATGCCTTGGTAAGGCCACACTTGGAATACTGCATTCAGTTTTGGTTGCCATGATGTAAAAAAAATGTGGAGACTCTAGAAAGAGTGCAGAGAAGAGCAAGAAAGATGATTAGGGGACTGGAGACTAAAACATATGAAGAAGGTTTGCTGGAACTGGATTTGTCTAGTTTAATGAAAAGAAGGACTAAGGGAGACATGATAGCAGTGTTCCAATATCTCAGAGGTTCTCACAAAGAAGAGGGAGTCAAGCTCTTCTCCAAAGTACTTAAGGGTAAAACAAGAAGCAATGGATGGAAACTAATCAAGGAGAGAAGCAACTTAGAACTTAGAGGAGAAATTTCCTGACAGTTAAGAACAATTAATCAGTGGAACAACTTGCCTCCAGAAGTTGTGAATGCCCCAACACTGTAAGTCTTTAAGAAGATGTTGGATAGCCATTTGTCTGAAATGGTATAGGGTTTCCTGCCTAGGCAGGGGTTGGACTAGTAGACCTCCAAGGTCCCTTCCAACTCTGTCATTCTAATCTATCATGACAAATCCAGTGTAAACATCTAGCTGATTATGTGACCAACTACAGTACAATAATACAAAACTAAATATATTTCAGAATGTCACCTGTTGGCCTAAACTAAGTAGGGGTAAATGAATCCATCACATCAAGTCTTCTATCTACATTAATTTACATTTTTAAAAAAGCCAATAAAATATTACACATGTGTGCATATCTGACAAAATATATTCTCATAGAAGAGTTACACCTTTGTTTGTAGTTTAGCTTGTATACCTTGTATCATTGTATACCGTATATAATATTTGCAATTACAAAGAAGACTGAAAATGTGCTAAAATGCATTTTCAATATATTATATAACAGGGCTGTGGCATCAGGTGAAGGATTCTGGAAGTTATAGGACAACAAATTGTATAGGTTTGGGAAACGTAGGTTTGGCAGATTCACATATAAATGCAAATGAGCCATATGCTCCCCATTTCTAAAATCCAAAAATAATTTTAATACCTAAAAGACCTAAATTTTCAGACGTTTATGTGGTCTCTGCAGCTCTTTCTGTGCATAAGCTGTTCATCTGCTTGTAGATATTTCTATACACTCTGTACCAGTGATGGCTAACATTTTGTCCATCATGTGCCAAAAATGGGGGAAGTGTAGGGGGAATCAGGCACAGGTATGTCCACACCCATAATTCTATGTGTGGCCCCATGTGCATTCGACTCCCCCATGAATGTGTGTGTGACCCCTGCCCTTCCCCCACTTTCGGCGTGTGATGAAACCCATTTTTCACCCTCTCCAGGCTCCACAGGCTTTCTAGGAGCCTGGGGAAGGCGAAAACAGCTTTCCCCCCACTCACCGGAGGCCCTCCAGAGGCTTCAGGTTGCTTCCCTGAAGCCTCCGGAGGGAGAAAAATGGCCCAATGTGCAAATTGGAAGTCCGTTCCCAAACTTCTAGGTTGCCCGTAGGGCCATTTTTCTCTCTCCGGAGGCTTCAGGGAAATCTTTTGAAGCCTCTGGAAGGTGAAAAATGGCCCAACACACAAATCGGAAGTCTGTTCCCAAACTTCCGATTTGGGCATTGGGTTGTTTTTTGCCCTCCAGAGGGAAACCTCTGGAGGACGAAAAACGGCCAGAAATGAAGGTCAAAGACAGCTGGCCAGCACACACATGTGTGCTGGAGCTGACAGGGCAATGCCTCGCATGCCCTAACAAATGGCTCCTCATGCCTCCTGTGGCAAGCATGCCATAGGTTTGCCATCACAGCTTTATAATGTATATTTCTAGGGAAGAGAATTACACTGGAGAAAAAGAAATCAAGAAGAATGAAAAAATATCGGGCACAGAAAAATATGCCCATATTGTTTTTTTTACTTTGTTCCATCTCAGCAAAGGGAATGTGACTTTCAATTCCTTGAACTAGAACAGCATTCATTAAGTTACTTGTATGAAAGGCCAGAGGTGGCTGTAGAAAACACAGAAATATTTGTTCTATGAATAAATTTCAATCATTGCAAGTTGGAAGGATTTTCCCCTGTTCCTCTGGTGTAGTCCAAACGAGGACATTAAAAACTCTATTAAAATATAGAGCCGAGGTGGGGCAGTGGTTAGAGTGCAGTACTGCAGGCCACTTCAGCTGACTGCTATCTGCAGTTCGGTGGTTCAAATCTCACCGGCTCAAGGTTGACTCAGCCTTCCATCCTTCCGAGGTGGGTGAAATGAGGACCCAGACTGTGGGGGCGATATGCTGACTCTGTAAACCACTTAGAGAGGGCTGAAAGCCCTATGAAGCGGTATATAAGTCTAACTGCTATTGCTATTGCTAAAAACATTGCCTTCTAAGTTAAAATAATTGGGCTAAAAAAACTCTCATCAGTTTAAATGCTGGTTGTCAAAACACAAGGTAGCTTGATGTTTGTTTCTTAAATAAACTGGCCAAATTTCAGGTATAAAAAGGAAAAGGCAAATGGTTGAGAGAAATTAAATAACACACTTGTAGAGATAGATAGATCAAAAGTTGAATTGAAGATTTAATTTGTATTGTGCTGAATGCAACTTTCATGGAAGTTAACGTGCATTTACATATAAGGCACATTTTACTTTTCTATGTACTCAGTGAGTGCTAGAAAAGTGCTTTGAGTTTACCATTTCTTTATTTTTAAGAAAATGCTCGTTTCAAATAAAAGTACAACTGTTAATGATCAGATACCAACATCTTGGCAAATATCGTAATACTTTCTTGTGGTGAATTTGTACCAATACTTCCTTGGTAATTCATTTGTATTGAACTCATATTCTTAATAATGGTATTAAAGATACAGATAATGTCTACATTACACATTAGGTATGAAGAAAAAGAATAACTTCCAGCAGAGTGAGGATATTATAATGGGTCCTTTACATATACATTTCCAGGGGCTTGATTGATTGATTGATTGATTGATTAAATTAGGGTAAAGGTTATTATCCTTCAGAAGTGGTTATTATTCCTATTCAAATTATATTTTGTTATAAATTGATTTAATCCTATCATTCCCTGCTGCCAGCTAATCTCAGCTGTCAATAACTGTCCTTCCACTCCCACACTTCCAGTACAAGTGATGAAGCTTCCAGAATAGGAAGGGAAAGGTCTTCTTCTTTAAAAAATATCACTCCAGTTGCCTTTTTAAAAATAAAAATATTTTTTTTGATTCATCTTCTGTTTGTATCTGGACTCACATCATTATGAATTAAGCTCAAAATCACTACCAATAATGCTCTTTTATAACTGTGAAAATGGGTAAGACCTTATGCACCTAGTTATTGAAATATTAATGAGAAACATAAGGATTCTCTTTGTCACAGTTCTTTCTTACCGTATTATTATCAAAAATGGTTTGTATTAGCTTGAGTACTTTTTCTCAAATTACCCAAACATTTATAGGAAATTGTCCATGAAAATTATCATTATTTGTGCATTGTTTCTAAACCAGTGGTGGGATACAACCGGTACACCCTGGTACGGGCGTACCGGTGCCTACTGGGAGCACCAGGTATCGTTCCAGTATGGTGCTCTGGAGGGCCCACCCACCCACCCACTCTCCTTACCGCTATTTGAGCCGATTGGGGCATTTGGAGCATACGGCGCCTGCACAACACTCCGCCGAGAAGCTGGAGTGTCACGGGTAGTGGGTACGCATGCAGGCTGTTGTGGTGGCCCCAATGCACCATACCAGTTGCAATGGGATCCGGAACCCAGCACTGTTCTAAACACAGTATGCTTCTCCAGCTGTTAACTTCAGAAACATTTAAAAATTTTAAGCTGCAATATGAATTTGGAAATGGATCTTATCTCTTCTTATGGGTACTGGGTACTTGAGAGACCGCCTGCTGCCAATTACCTCCCAAAGACCCATTAGATCACACAGATTGGGCCTCCTCCGGGTTCCGTCTACTAGCCAATGTCATCTGGCTACTACCCGGGGGAGGGCCTTCTCTGTGGTGGCTCTGGCCCTTTGGAATGAGCTCCCCGCAGAGATTCGGACCCTCACCTCTCTCCAGGCCTTCCAAAAAGCTGTTAAAACTCGGCAGGCCTGGGGTCGATGAGTTCCCTTCCCCTCTCGAATCGTGTGGCTGTTGGTTGTTTTAAATGCCCTGTACTTTTTGCTGTAGTTCTTGTGTTTCCCTTCCCCTCCTTGGGTTTGTGCGCCGCCCTGAGTCCCGCTGGGAATAGGGCGGCATATAAATAAAATGAACCTTGAACCTTGACCCTTATGGCATGTAATCTTATTTTGCTTTTGCTTGATATCTTAGGACATACACAAAGCAGGGAAGAAAAAAGAAAATGTAGTGGCTACCACAGTGAAAGACCAAAGTCAACCAACAGTGGCAGAATCCAAGAATTAAAATGAGCATTCAAGAACAAGTTAAAACTTAAGCATTATTAAATGAAATTAAATACAGATAGTCTTCAACCACATCTGAGCCCAAAATTTCAGTTGCTAAGCAGGACAGTTGTTGTGAGTTTGGCCCCATTTTATGACCTTTCTTGCCACAGTTGTTAAGTGAATCGCTGAAGTTGTTAAGTTAGTAACATCGTTGTTAAGTGAATCTGGGTTCCCTAGTGACTTTGCTTGCCAGAAAGCCACAAAAACGGGTCACATGACCCTTGGGACACTGCAATCATTATATGAGTCAGCTGCCAAGCATCTAAATTGACCATGGGGATGATGCAATGGTCATAAATGTGAAACATGGCCGTAAGTCACTTTTAAGGAAAACACACACTTGCACACACTATTTCACTATATTTCGAAAGTGGTTGTGGCATGTTAATACTAAGTTCTAAGAAACAGTTTAGGTCTTGGTTAAATTATGAGTTGTGGCTAACAAATTGGTGAGCCTATGAAGACTGTGACTTCAAACTATCATTAAACAAACTGACTACTTGTATATACATACATACATACATACATACATACATACATACATACATACATACATACATACATACATACTTTGTTCCCCACAAAATACTACCCAATTGGAAAATAACCCCTAGCATGATTTTTCAGGAAGTTTGTAATAGAAACCTGTTCTGATCCCCCTCGTTCCACACCAAAGCACACTCCGAGCCAGAGATAAATTACGGCATTTAATTAACAGACAAAGAGGTCCTTGGCAGCAACCCAGCACAGACAAGCTTGGGCCGCAATAAACACAGATAAGGCTTGGCAGCAATCCAGACTGCCAAGCTCATACAAAGTTCTCCGACATTCAATTCTGTGTTGACTTCTGCAAAGAGGGGCGTGTGCACAAGTAGTTTTTTATAGTCTGGAGAGAGCCTAATGACCACCAGCTGAGTGCAATCACCTCCTGTAATTGCGTAATTGTTCCTGATGCCTAGTAGCTCTTTGATGGCGTGCATCCAGGAACACTCACTACTGGCCTACGGCTCACTCTCCCTTGTCTCCTCCCCATTGGTCCAATCCTCAGGTGCCTCCTGGTGGCCAACCAGCCTCTCTGCACCCTGCTCGGAGTTGGAACCCTGTCCAGGGTCCTCCATATCCTCCAGAGCCGACTCAGAGGGCCCCTCGCTGTCGGAGTCTGGTAGCAGCTCCAACGGCTCCTGCTGGGCCACAACATAAACCCTACTGCCAAATAAGCCCAGTTAAGATCATCAACCAGATGGAATGCATTTAGTATTGTATTTCCCTGAAAACAAGACCTAACCAAAAATAAGCCCTGATGCATCTTTTGGAGCAAAAATTAATATAAGTCCCGGTCTTATTTTCAGGGAAATACGGTTGTGTGTGTGTGTGTGTGTGTGTGTGTGTGTGTGGTGTGTGTGTATGTATGTGTGTGTCGGTGGTGGGATTCAAATAATTTAACAAGTGGTTCTCTGCCCTAATGACCAGCTGGGTAGGCGGGGCTCGGTGGTCATGTGACTGAATGGGCGTGGCAACTTGACCTCATTCACATCGATGGGCACTTCGCCTTAGCTGCTTCAATGTAATAAGGGTTAACCAGAGAGGCAATTTCTGTAACCAGGTCAATAAAGATTAGGCTAGAAACAACACCAGAATGTTTCCTTCCTTCCTTCCTTACAGGATTAGCCCTGTAAAATGGAAAAAACCAAAATGAGATTTCTTCCAACAATCGGTTCTCTGAACTGCGTGTGTGTGTGTGTGTGTGTGTGTGTGTGTGTGTGTGTGTTTCAGAATTGCTGCCAAACTGAGACATTTCCCAAGCATTTCCCGCTGGCTAATATTTGTTTGTACAAATTATACAGCAAGTCATTTGTAGTGTATAATTACAGATAACAGGAACTGTTCATTAACAATTCACAAATAGAATTAAGTAGAATACCTTGGGTATTTCTCACAAAATGAATAATTTACCAAACTTACTGTTTGATATTCGTTGAGCTGGTCTGTTGCTTTTTGACAACTTCTTGAGATTGAATTAGGAGGATAGAGACATAAAATAACCAAACACAAAGAAATGGGATATTAACTGTGAAGAAAACCAGTAGCATTGTTGAAATGTTAGAACATGGTGCTGTTCAAATTGGTAGGTCCACGGTAGCTTGAAAAGGATTATTATTTCATTACCACCAGCTGGAACTCATAGGTAAATGTATTTTAGGAAAGGTTAATGATTACTAAGATCCTGAGAGGACAGCTAAAAGGAAAACATTTCTGTGAATAGATGGACAGACAGAAAGACAGACAGATAGATAGATGACAGATAGAGCTGAAAAAGCTTCTTCGATGAGAAGCAAAATATCTTCATAGAAAAACGAGAAAGTCGAGTTGCCTCTTGAAGAAAGCACCTTCAGGACAATCATGACTTGGATGCAGAGGGGGGTTCCTACCTGTTCGCACCTATTTGGTAGAACCGGTTCATCAAATCTACCGAACCGATTAGACGAGGTTCCACCAGTGGACCCGGAAAGCAGGCCACACCTACAGAAGAGGTTCCAAAAAATTTTGAACCCACCACTGGTCCTTGGATATGATTATTCTACACTATCATGCTCATATTTATAAAACTCAGTGCCTCTGTGAAAGGTAAGGATGACTACTGCGTTTGTGGTGCAATCAGAACATTGCGTGTGTTGAAGTTGTTTTAACGCAAACCAAAGATGCCTTTTAAAAAACAAGTTTACATCACATTCTTATGCATGCTAGTGCTGTGTGTGAGGTAATTTAAGGTGGTTCTGACAAGTGTCGTTGGCATCTTCATATCCGGTCACATGGGCGGCAAGCCACTCCACAAAAGAGGCCACACCTACAGAGTAGGTTCGAACAATTTTTGAAACCTACCACTGCTTGGATGATTGAACATTTCCCTAGTGAGATAGACGATAGTTTTTTTTTTTAAATTTAATTTTCCATTGTAATTAATGCATTTATTTATTTAATTTGTTTGCCATCCATTTCACCGCAAGGTAACTCTGGGCTTACAACATCAGATGATGTCATAGACAATGCATGGCTATCATAGATGATAAATGGACAGATATATATGAAATCTGCTTGCCATGCACAGCCCAATAGGGAGATGAAGCTGCAGTTGTCTACAACATCCCCGTGATCACAGGATTGCAATTTAAATGTTTGGCAACTGATTCACAAATACAGCATCCGGCAGCCATGCGATTACCATTTGTAATCTTCACCACTACCTTCTCACAAGCAATGGGGAAGCCGACAAGAGGTCACAAACAGTGATTATGTCACATTGCACTTGATGGGCACACAAGATTCACATAATGACAGCAACCAGAACAGCTGCAACTGCTGTCCTAAGTGATGTCATACTTTATGTTCATGTTGCTTAGCAATGGAGTTGCTGGTCTAAATTACTATCATTAACTGACGACTTTCTGTAGATGTACGAGGAGCTTTTGCATATTCATTGCTTTGTTTCCTCATTCTAAAGAGCACACTTCAATGCTCTCCCCATAGTTGTTTTGTACAAAAAAAAGATATCCTTTGATACTGTGATCCTGTAGACAAGAGGCAGAAGAAACCACATCTCATATCCTGCAATATTGTATCCCACATAGAGACTCAAAGACATATCTTATATCCAGAAGTGATATTCAGACGGTTTGGACCAGTTCATTCGAACCGGTAGCGGAAATCCCAGGTGTGTGCCCTCCCTCCCGCCCACCCACCCTATTCCATCCTATTTTGGCACATTTTTTGAGGCCAGGTACATGCGCAGAAGGTGCTTTTTTGAAGAAGGCACATGCACAGAAGATGGGGCGCATGGGTGGAAGGGGCACGTGCAAAGCGAGGGGGTGCACAGGGGGTGAACCGGTGGTAGCAAAATGTGAAATCCACCGCTGCTTAAATCTCCTTATCTGCTAAAATATTATAGAAATTTTGACATTTTTAATATATAGTTTTGTTATTAGATCAGTATGATTCTATGTTCCTGAAAATAGCTAAACTATTATATTTCCTATTAAATTAGACAGAGTTTGATTTTCCAGTGATGAATCCTTCCAGCACCGCGAAGTCAAAGTGATCATACAATCACATTATATGCAAATAATCTCATCCAGTAACTGTTAGCCTACTTAATACATTATCTATCCTTCTATCCAATCACATTATTTGCAATTTGTTCCAGTCTTGTCACCTTGTCTTATACCAATAATAGAATCTGTTCCAGACTTCAAAATATTCCGAATTCCCTTTATTTTTTAGTTTAAGGGTGAATCTATCTGCTTCCACACAGCCCAAAATTTTTCTATGTATATCTAACTCTGGTGGTATATTTTATTTTTTCCAATACTACGCATAAGTTATACACACCACAGTTAGTACATGTATAATTAGATAAAGCGCATCTTTCTTATACTCCTCCGATATAATGCCTAGGAGAAAAATTTCTGGTTTGAACAAAATTTGATCTCCCACCATTTTTTCCAACCATGATTGTATCATTTTCCAGTATCTTTTGCCTCATTGCATGCCCACCACATATGATAAAAAGGGTCTGGTGTTTTTTTGCACTTCCAACAATTTGGGGCCAAATTTTTAAACATTTTGGAGAGCCATGCTGCGGGAAGATGCCATCTATAGAACATAGCAATAGCAATAACAGTTAGACTTATATACCGCTTCATAGGGCTTTCAGCCCTCTCTAAGCAGTTTACAGAGTTAGCATATCGCCCCCACGGTCTGGGTCCTCATTTCACCCACCTTGGAAGGATGGAAGGCTGAGTCAACCTTGAGCCGGTGAGATTAGAACCGCTGAACTGCAGATAACAGTCAGCTGAAGTGACCTGCAGTACTGCACCCTAACCACTGCGCCACCTCGGCTCCTCAACATCTTATACAGGTTTTCTTTATAAGCCGTGGCCATTGTTAGTTTCCGATTAAGTATCCAAAGGTTTTCCCATTTAGCCAATTCCACGTATAACCAAAGATTTTCACCCAGGCGACCATATTTTCTTTCACATGTTCTTTCTCAAGTTTATATTCCAGCAAAATCTATGCAGCACTTTGATCAACCTGTCTTCTGTCTCTATCAGAAGTTTATCTATATTGCGTAATCTTTGGCAATCCCTTCGCTTTTCTTATCCTGTGCAAACCTTGATTGTATCTGTAAATAAGACAACCATTCTAGTTGTACCCCTTGCAATGCCAATTCTAGCCTAGTTTTATCTCCCCCCGTCTGTTCAATAACTCTTTGCATGTGACAATTTTTTCCATGTTAATTAAATTTCAGGGGTGGAATTTGAAGCTTCTCCAAACTGGCCATAATGTTAGCTAGGGGTTCTCCCAAACCCGGGCGAACCTGTAGCAGCTCACCCTGTTGATAACACAAAAACCAGATATACTATGGTTCTTTAAAAAGTTATTCTTATTACATTTCAAATTATAAACACATCTTGGATTCAAAATGTTAATATTTTAAAGCAGGGTGGCCACCAATGTGAATATGAAGCTTTGTATGGAGCATCCCAAGCAGAGTGAGATAAACACAACCAAGCATTGACTACATAAGTTAACATTAACTAATACGCAGAATCCATTTGTCATATTTTCACCTCTCAATAGAGCATTTAGACTAAATGTGCTTTAGAGTGTGCCCTATATCTGAATGGCAAGGATTGACTAATTGATATTACAAACGAGATAATTAGGTACTTTGACTATATCAGTAATTCTAATTTCTTTCATTCCATGCAAATACAAGCTCTTTTTTTAAAAAATGTATAGATCGCAGAACTTGAGCTGAAATTGCTGAACCAACAAAAACAAATACCTATGGTACACAACCAAGAAAAATGAAAGTGCTTTCCTGCTGAGCTAGTTTGTAATTATCTTGTAATGAACCCACTGCTGATTACAATGTAGTTATTGCTAGCAGATGCAGCTGGGTTAGAGCCCATGTTTAATCTACTGAGGAAAGAAGACTATAAGGAAATACATATCTGGTGTGATGTGTATTATTAGCATTCCATGGCAAACAATTTGCTGCTACTTGAAGAACAGAATATCAGTGAGAAGGAGGTGTTTAAAGGTAAGGGTTCCCCTTGAACCAGAGGTGGGTTCCTACCAGTTCGCACCTATTCGGTAGAACCGGTTCGTCAATCTACCAAACCGGTTAGAAGAGGTTCCACCAGTGGACCCGGGAAAGCAGGCCACACCTACAGAAGAGGTTCCAAACTTTTTTGAAACCCACCTCTGGTCCTTGGATATGATTATTCTACACTATCATGCTCATATTTATGAAACTCAGTGCCTCTGTGAAAGGTAAGGATGACTACTGCGTTTGTGGTGCAATCAGAACATTGCGTGTGTTGAAGTTGTTTTAATGCAAACCAAAGATGCCTTTTAAAAAACAAGTTTACATCATATTCTTATGCATGCCAGTGCTGTGTGTGAGGTAATTTAAGGTGGTTCTGACAAGTGTCGTCGGCATCTTCATATCCAGTCACATGGGCGGCAAGCCACTCCCATCCAGTCACATGGGTGGCAAGCCACTCCACAAAGGAGGCCACACCCACAGAGTAGGTTCGAACAATTTTTGAAACCCACCACTGCCTTGCACATATGTGCTAGTCGTTCCCGACTCTGGGCAGTGCTCATCTTCAGTTTCAAGACTAAAGAGCCAATGCTGTCGAAGACATATTTGTAATCATGTGGAAGGCATGACTAAACAAGAAAGGCTCACAGAAAGCTGTTACCTTCCCACCAAAGTGGTGTCTATTTTTCTAATTGCATTTTTACATATAATAGAACAGAACAGAATAGAATAGAATAGAATGGAATGGGATGGGATGGACTGGAATGGAATTCTTAATTGGCCAAGTGTGATTGGACATACAAGGAATTCGTCTTTGGTGCATATGCTCTCAGTATACATAAAAAGACAAGATACATTCATCAAGAATCATAAGCTACAACACTTAATGAAAGTCATAGGGTACAAATAAGCAATCAGGAAACAATCAATATCAATAAAAATCATAAGGACATAAGCAATAAAGTTACAGTCCTGCAGCCATAAGTGGGAGGAGATGGGTGATAGGAACAATGAGAAGACTAATAGTAATAGCAATGCATCCATAGTGAATGGTTTGACATTGGTGAGGGAATTATTTGTTTAGCAGAGTGATGGCGTCCAGGGAAAAAACTGTGTCTAATTGTCTTGGTGTGCAGTGCTCTATAACTTTGTTTTGAGGGTAGGAGTTGAAACAATTTATGTCCAGGATACGAGGAGTCTGTAATATTTTCACGAGGAGTCTGTAAATATTTTCACAGCCCTCTTTTTGACTTGTGCAGTATGCAGGTCCTCAATGGAAGGCAGGTTAGTAGTAATTGTTTTTTTCTGCAGTTCTGATTATCCTCTGAAGTCTGTGTCTGTCTTCTTGGGTTACAGAACCAAACCAGACAGTTATAGAGGTGCAGATGACAGATTCAATAATTCCTCTGTAGAACTTTATCAGCAGCTCCTTGACCAGTTTGAGCTTCCTGAGTTGGCACAGAAAGAACATTCTTTGTTGTGCCTTTTTGATGACTTTTTTGATGCTAGGTGTCCATTTTAAGTCTTGAAATATAATAGAACCTAGAAATTTGAGGGTCTCTACTGTTGATACTATATTGTCTAGTGGTGTAAGAGGTGGTAGCATGGTAGGGTTTCTCCTAAAGTCTACCACCATTTCTATGGGTGTGAGTCTGTTCAGTTCCAGATTGTTCCAGTCACCACGAGGCTAGTTGTTCAACCTCTTGTCCATATGCAGTTTTCATCGTTGTCTCGAATGAGACCAATCACTGTTGTATCATCTGCAAACTTCAGTAGTTTAACAGATGGATCGTTTCAGATGCAGTCATTGGTATATAGAGAGAAATGACATGGGGGGCCCTAGGGGGCTCCTGTATAGGTATCTGAGGTGATTTTGCCTAGCTTTACCTGCTGCTTCCTGTCATGCTTTCTAATTGCTAGATTGGCAGAAGCTGGGACAAGTAATGGGAGCTCACTCCATTATGCGGTGCTAGGGATTCCAACTGCCAAACTGTCAACCGTTCTGATTGACAAGCTCAGCATCTTAGCCACTGAGCCACTGCATCCCTAAGGATAGCTTTAGATACGCCTAAACCAAATTTATTTGAATAAAGATGATTTCCTGTAATTCAGATTTATGATTCACAGATACTTTGAGAATCATTGGAAGTCATCCAAAACAATCATTTGTCACTTTAAAATTTAACTCTGGAAACTGTTCTCCTGACCCTAAACTACTCTGTGTCTGCAGTGAATTCTCAGGACATGCCGACAATCAAAGATTAATCTTCCTGATGAGTTTAAGTGAGTCTAAATGAAGCTACTAAAGTATGCCTTGTTTTATTTTAACTACAAGTTAATTCCTATAAAGGTATTTGGCATTGCGTAGCCATTCATCCAGTGACCATTCAGAAATGGACTATAAAATAATTATATAGAAAAATGGATGTCTATGGAGATTCTCAGTTATCCAGGTCATGGTTGTCCCAAAGGTGCTTTTTCAAAAGGCAACTGGACTTTGTTTTTCCTTGAAGACATTTTGCTACTCATCCAAGAAGCTTCTTCAGTTCTGAAATTCAAATGAAAAATCAGGCTTACAACCTGTGCCCAAAGTCATGGCCATTGCAATACTCCCATGCTCCACATGATCAAAATTCAAGTCCTTGGCAGTTCACCTGCACTTAGAGACATAGAGACCTTGTGTTTTCAGCATCTCGGTCATGTACTTCTCTATGCTAAACTTGGAAGTGTTGTGGCCCGGCAGGAGCCATTGGAGCTGCCGATGGACTCCAATAGTGAGGAACCCTATGAGTCGGCTATGGAAGATGGGGAGGACCCTGGGCAGGGTTCAGACTCAGAGCAGGGACCAGAGAGGCTGGTTGGCCACCAGGAGGTGCCTGAGGCATGGAGCAGTGGGGAAGATCAAAGGGAGTTTGTCCCTGACGTCAGGCAATGGAGCAGTGGTGAAGATCAAAGGGAGTTTGTCCCTGATGCCAGGCAACGAAGGGCGGCGAAACAGTGGAGCAGTTACGGAGACAGACACATAAGAGATAATCAAGCCCAGGTGGTTGTGGCTTGGCTCCTCCCAAGAGAGTATATAAGAAGAGACTTTGGAAGGAGTCCTTTTGCAGGACACAACCATTCATTCCAAGCTGGAAAAGCTCTTGTTTGTATTGTATCTCTTGTTTGTGGGAATCTGGGTTGCTGCCAATGCTTTGCCAGTGAGTCGTGTTTGGGCTTTCAGCCAACAGGATTGTAATTGCTGTAAATAAAGAGTGGCAAACTACTAAGCTTGTGTCGGCGTTAATGACCGGATGGAGGGGGGCCAGAACAGGAAGCTAAATTGATTTAGTCTTACTGCCAACTTGGGAATAGTTTTTCTCAGTTGCTAGTAATTGTCAGGCTTTGCCATCTTCAGGACAATCTGCTTCACTGGAATCCTGCCATAAAATGCAAGGGAGAGCGGAGGCAATTGAGCAAGTGAAGAGGAGGGCATAGGAACAGGCAGAGAGAGAAGAAACGGGTTACAAAGTGATAGGAACCAGAGGTGTCAAACTGGAATGCACTGACTCATCAAGCACGGAGCCTAAGAATGGAACATGAAACTACATCAAAGAGATGCCAAACTTCAAAGCCATTCCCAAAGCATCAAAAATGAATATGATTGGACACTGATGGACTTGTCAAGGAGGGATGACCAAGGAGAAGGGGAAATTGCAAGCAAGAGTACTCAGATCCAGTTTTGCTTATGCTGCAACCACTTGACTTTAGTAAAAGAAACTTTCACTTTGAAGAATGGAGTCGAGGGTCTTTCTTTGCTAAATGTCTGTGTTTGGACAAGCCTGACAGTAATGCTTACTAATATCTTAATGTGAGAAATGAAAACTGTGGGAAAAGAGTTGTCCTTCTCTGGAAAAGACAATCTTTGGGCCTGGATTCTCACATGTTCAATTTGAGGCTTAGCAGTTGTAAATTACATGAATCTGATAGCACCACAACTACTGCAAAATAAAAAGTATAGCAACTGGGGCTTGAATATTTTGAAAGTTGGAGCTGCAAACAGTCCACAGGCTGTCACATAAAGCATGCAAAAATGGTCACAGCATAGCAACAGTAACAACAATTTTTTTGTGCAAAAAGGGAATCTGAACCTTTTTGCTTGCCAGTCATTGGACTCTGCAGTAATGTGTTTTTCTTTCATCCTCGGGCTGGGAGGAAAATATGTTAATATGAAAAGCACTGTTCCCGCAGCATATCTTTTCCATACCTCCCCAACAGTCTGATCTGCATTGCTATCTGCAAATGTTTTCATGCATAGAGGTTTCAGAGCAGCAATTGATGGAATCCATTGTTCTGACCAAGGCTTCCCAAGAGCATGAAGCAAACTCCTTGTCCCAACAAAACACCCTTTTACTAATTTACTGTGAATTCTACTCATTCACATCCAGCAAAGTCTTTCAAGGGAGGATTTACAGTCACAGACCTTATCTGGCTTGGAGAGCTGCCAGGCCAATTTCTGCAAAACTTGGTAAGGCATCTCGGAGAGTCATGAACCAATTAAGTGAACTAATTGTCCTCCTGCAAACTCCACTCCCCCTTTTGCTCCTCTTTTATTTCCTCCAGGAGGGCTATTCATTGTCCACCTGTGGCCTTACTCCCAAGTCGACCCATGTTCTTTAGCTGTTCCCTTTGTCTGGCAACTCTGCACATGCGTACAATGGGAACAGGCTCCAGATGTTCATCTGCCTCACTGATGTCTGACTCTAAAAACAGCTAATAACTGGCATACAGCTCTAGCCCCTTCTCTGCCTCTGATACAGAGCCCTCATCAGAACCTTCCCCAGACTCCAGGACTGGCCCATCTTCCTCCCCAACCTCCTTACTGTCTGAATTGGCTGCCAGCTGATGGGCCACATCATCCATAATATATTTTCCTCTTCTATCCAGCATCAATACCATGGTAAAATGAGCTGCCAGTGACTGTCATAATTGCTGCAGACAAATTTGATGCATTGCTGGGGAAGCCACTTGGAGTCTTTGTAGCAAGCCTCCTATTTTTGTGGCTGTAGACAATAAGCATCCCAAGTACAGCCCTCTTGTTCTGATCATGGCATTGGAAAAATCACACAGTGTGTTTTTAAAAAAAATTTAGGAATAAGAATCTTGACTTTTTGATTTATTTTCTTAATAGAAAATTTAAAACCAATATGAGATTGCCAGAGTCTTGCAGAGAAGCATTTCAATGAAAATCAGCCCTTACGCACGACGGGGTAAGGAACTCTCCTAAAGTCCTGCAGAGCCTTTGCTATGTTTCTCAATGGCAGAAGTGACCTTCTGGAAGACCCATAATTGGTTTTCTACAAAGTCAATAATCCTATCTCCATAAATCAAAGCATTTTAAGAGAAAAACTGTGCCAATGAAGAATCTAATCACTTGGATAGATGAGATGAAGCCATGGTGTTGGAAACCAAAGCAAGAATGGCAATTGTGGTCGGAACTTGGTGTCTAGAAGAAAGAAATTCTCAATCATCCAGGTCATAGTTGTCTCAAAGGTGCTTTTTCACAAGGCAACTGAACTGTTTTTTTCCCCTTGAGAAAAAAGGAAAAAGCTTCGCTTCTCATCCAAGAAACTTCATCAGTTTGCAATGGTGGTATTCTGACCTAGGCTTCCTTAGAAAGCAAGAAGCAAAGTCTTGGTCACGGCAAAACCTCTTTTATTTACACGACTGTGAATTCCTTTCATTCACAGTCAGCAAGGCTTGGCAAACAGTCTTTCAGAGGAATATTTATCAACACGAACCTTATCTCACTTGGAAAGCTGCAGATAGCTAGTTTCCAAATGCAGGGTAAGGCAAAACTTGGCACAGAGTCTTTTTATAGTCACAAACAGAAAGCTCCACTCTTGAAAACACTGAAAGAATGAATTGTTTCCTGCAAAAGCCATTCCCCGTTTGCTCCTCTTTTGTTTCCTATGGGAGGGGCCCTCACCTCCAAGGTGTGGCTTACTCCCAAATCGTCCCTGCTTTCTTAGTTGTTCTTGTCTTCTGGCAGCTCTGCGCATGCGCACACTGGGAACAGGCTCCAGCTGTTCCTCTGCCTCACTGCTAGACAGTTCACTCTCTGCCTCCGATGCAGAGCCCTCGTCTCAGCTTTCCTTAGCCCCCAGTACTGGCCCATATTGTCACACTTAAGCAGAGTCAGTGCAAATTGCACATTTTCAGCATAGCCATTGCTCTGCAACTCTTTGGTTCCACTATTCTTGAATTCAAGGAAGGTCGAGGAGTTTTGAAGGGAAAAAGAATCAGAAATCCAGAGAAAATGAGTTGTTTTGTGGATTCAGGTGCTGAAGTAGACAAAGATAAAGCAATGCATTGCCAGCTGCTGGTAATTTCTCATGAAGTAAATTCTCAGAGTAATGATAAAAGGAGAATCCTAAAAAAATGTAACACTGAAATGAAACATCACTTCTTTTCAAAGATACGAAAGTGCTGTACTTAAAAGAGATATTCTTCAATATCTGTAATGATTAGATTAGCTTTATTGATTAGCCACATCAAAGTACAAATTCAAACATCCATCTACATCTATCATCTATCTATCATCTATGTATCTATGTATCTATGTATCTATGTATCTATGTATCTATCTATCTATCTATCTATCTATCTATCTATCTATCTATCTATCTATCTATCTATCTATCTATCTATCTATCTATCTATCTATCTAAATGGCTCTTTGTGTGTGTGTGTGTGTGTGTGTGTGGTGTGTTCCAGCATACCTCTGGAACACCTTGACCAATTTCAACCAAACGTTGGTACACAGATGACTTACTCTCTGAAAAAAATACTGTGGGGGTAAAACACCCCTAACACCACCTGGGGTATGTGTTCTGTAAAGATACAGCCTGTTGTGCCTTAAAATGGCTTCTACTGTGCAGCCACAATGGAGTTTGCCATGGTAATGGCTTCACAGTACTCCACAAGGGGGCTCCTATGGTAAGGGGGGAAATCCAACATTAGAAATTACATTTGGTCTGAACATTTTCCCCTATAAATAAATATGTGGACAACACCGGGTTATCAACTAGTCACAATAAAATCCTATACAATTTACAACAAGAGTACGATAAATACAATAGTTATAGAATAAAATACAATAATGTAATACATAAATATGTAAAATAGAATAAAATGACATAAAATTATTTTTCTGTGTCACCCCTGCAATCTACTCCAAACAGGCTCACATAAACCAATCTCACTTGGACCATTTTAATCAGGAACTGTCCTGTATTAAATGTCGTTTTCAAATTTTGGCCATACAAGAGGTACGTTGTTTTAATATGGGACTCCCACTGGGCCATACGTTTAATATATGGATCAAGGTACTTCCTCTCACCCCTTATTCAGACAGCAATCTGTATCTGTAATAAACATTGACTTAACTAAAATTTAATTCTTACAATTCAGATATAATACATTGCATAATTGCGTTGGCAAAATGAATAATATCCCGATGACAAATATTAATACAGGACAATGCAACATCACCATATTATATATATAGTTCATTTGATGTGCATCTTCAGAACCTGAGTTTTTAATGGTTTCCCCAATTGAGTTTCAATTTCTATTTTTATTGAAGAGGTGCCAAAGAACATAAATCCACAGTGGGTAAGTTTCTTTTCATTAGCCGGCTCTGCTAGTTTTATCTAACTTGGCTTTTGTCAATTATTTCCTCTGATAAACTACTCCACTTGTTTCCCCCTGTACACAATTGTAGAAGCAAAGCAGTGGAGGCAGGGTGTCAACAATCTGAGCCATCTGCTGTGCTAATAGCCCCAAGGCCAAAAAATAAGAGGAAGAAGAAAACAGGAATTAGGAACCTGGCCCATTTTCTACCGCTGTTTTGTACCAAAATGAGCCTTTGCTCCAATTACTGAGGAAGCAAAAGGTGTCATTTGCAAAGGTGCTTTATAAGTAGGAATGCACTTTGTCTTCAGCAATTAGGAGGCCAACTTGAAACACATCTGCAGACATTTATCTTTCCAATGATGCATTTTTATCTCATGCCCACCTGCTTAAACTGACCTTGCTTTAAGTTGACAACTATGGTTCATGTATAATGAGGATTCTAAAGTCTCGTTTGGAAGGTTTCTCAGCGGTGAAAGCTGGAAGGCAGACCTGTTGTTTTAATTTTACTCCATGTTTTTGCAATGACAGATGCCTTCATAATGTAGTTGCCAAGCAGCATCTCGCAAATATCAGTGTCCAAAATGCTGCTGTTTATCCCGTATATCCCATTGTTGGTGATGCAGACACCGAACCAATAGTGGAGCATGGAATTTTATGGTGAAAGAGGGTCATCTGATCCCTGGTGCAGATCCTATGTTCAGATGTATCATTCGTTCAGGCGCTTTAAAGATTCCACAGGGAAATGTTTATAGGAGCCGAGGTGGCACAGTGGTTAAATGCAGCACTGCAGGCTACTTCAGCTGACTGCAGTTCTGCAGTTCGGCGGTTCAAATCTCACCGGCTCAGGGTTGACTCAGCCTTCCATCCTTCCGAGGTGGGTAAAATGAGGACCCGGATTGTTGTTGTGGGCGATATGCTGACTCTGTAAACCGCTTAGAGAGGGCTGAAAGCCCTATGAAGCGGTATATAAGTCTAACTGCTATTGCTATATAGAAGTGGCATTTGCTTACATGTTTTTGAATATTTGTTCTCATAAATGATGCCGTAACAAATGAATTTCACTTAAATAATACTTACATCATATACTTTATTATAAATTTCAAGTCTTTGGAATCTTTCTAAACATAGAACTCAAGAGTGGGATTCTACCGGTTCCGACTATCAGCTGGGAGTGAACTGGTTCGCTCTGACTTTCAGTTGGGCTCGTTTGCCCATCCCTGCGCTATATTCACCTATGTTCCCTTTTATGAAGTCCAGCTGATAGGCATGGCAGAGTGGATCACTGTGCCTCAGCTGTTCTGCATCGGGGCTGCAGTAAGAGGTAAGTTTTCAAATGCATTGGGCACATGGGACGCGCTCAGCGAAGCACACGCTCAGCAAACCAGTTCTTCCCCGGTTGAATCCCACCACTGATGGAACTGTATTGCCGTAGTCCTCATTGTCAGTAGCTATAATTGCTCCTGTGACTATGAGATGGCTGTTTTTCCATGGGATCAATTCCCGGAAACCCTTAAGAAAGATAAAGTTGCAAAATTCTAATGGACAGCCATGGCTTTCAGAAACTGTCTGATGCCTCCTTCCTTCACATATTAAGTGTCTATCAGTAGTGGGTTTCAAAAAGTTTTAGAACCTCTTCTGTGGGTGTGGCCTGCTTTGTGGGAGTGGCTTGCCGGCCATGTGACTGGGTGGCCATGGCCAACTTGTAAAATGTGGTGAAACTCACTTAACGCTCTTGCTTAGCAACCAAAATGTTGGCTCAGAAACTCTGGCATTTGAAGTACGCAAGTCTTAAAGCTGTCAAGTTACAAGACCCTTGCACCCCTAACTCTTTAGAAAAAAAACCAGGGGTGTTCAAATTTGACAGCTTTAAGACTTGTGGACTTCAACTCCCAGAATTCCTCCTCCAGTCATGTTGGCTCAGGAACTCTGGCATTAAAGGGTGCAAGTCTTAAAGCTGTCAAGTTACAAGACCCTTGCACCCCTAACCCTTTAGAAAAAAAAAAGCCAGGAGTGTTCAAACTTGACAGCTTTAAGACTTATGGACTTCAACTCCCAGAATTCCTCCTCTCACTCTTCATCTTGATGATGTGGACGGGCAGGGGGAGGGAGCTGGAACCGGTTCTAAATGGCACTGTAGATTTGTGGAACCTCTTCTATAGAAGAGGTTAGAACTGGCAGGAACCCACCCCTGGTGTCTATATAACTTTTTTTTTTGCAAGATCCAAATTGGGTCGGTCACCTGGACCAGAGGTTTAGTCTTCTGAGCTTTTGGACTCATGCTGGAGCCCATCCTCAGGGACTTTCTCTCTAGCAGAGTCTGTGCTTTAAGCTATTCTATGTGTGGCATCTATATAGTGCCTGGTTGTTTGTGTTATTTTCTTTTTTCTTTTCTTTTATTGACCATATTTGGTGTATTTTGCATTTAGGATTGATTTCTGGATTGTAAATCATCATCCCTGTTGGGGAGAGGGTGTAAAAATTTTGCTTCTTTTTTTCTTTGCTCTGTAAGATTATGCCAGGAGTTGCTTCCCAGGTTAATTAATAAGATTTGTTGCAAGATCTTTGGGAATTTATGGCACCTGTCAGGTAAGAGACATAGGTCATAGAACTCCTGTATTGTAACATCAACACTGAGAATGGTACCGCTTCCTGTAGATGCTTATGAGTAAGTGCTACCATTGGTGTCTCCACAAGGCATTAAAGATGTAACATCATTGTAACTATTAAAGAGGCATAGAGCAACATCACCATTATTGCAGGAAGAGTTCATCAGGCTCTCCTTCAGAACCAGGAAATAACACACATTGATTGAGAAGATGAGCATAGATTCTTCTCAGCAAAGCAGACTATTTTCATAACTACTTTGTTGACAAATTTTCTTAGATTTGCCAATTTTTTTTAGTAGAGTTCATGCAGTATCTTGCCCTATTAGATGGGGCTCTTGTTGCCTTGTATTGGTGATCAACTTCCTGAATTCCAGCCAAGTCAACAAGGCTGAGAAACACTGGACTATATACTCAATGAAGTTGATGCATCCCTTTCTAATATGATCTTCATCACCTGTGTACTAGATTCATACCCTTCATTGCTCTTGGCGAGTGTGTGATCAAGAGTCTTCCTAATCATGTTGAGATCCTAATCTCAGAGGTTAGCTGGCTATTTCCAGAGCATTCCTACATTAGATTAGATTATTTTAGATTATAGCTTTATTGATTAGTCTATAGGCCCGTGATGGTGAACCTGGTTCCACCACAAATGCGCGCACAACAAAAGCGCGCCTGACTAAAGCGCGGTGTCTAAAGCGCGGTGACAAAACCGCGCAATGAATTAGCGACTAATTAGCCCTAAAGCACAGCGACAAAAGTGCGCCGACAGAAGCGCGCTGTAACGTAACCCTAAACCTAACCCTAAACCTAACCCTAAACCTAACCCTAAACCTAACCCTAAACCTAACCCTAAACCTAACCCTAAACCTAACCCTAACCCTAACCCTAACCCTAACCCTAACCCTAACCCTAACCCTAAACCTAACCCTAAACCTAACCCTAAACCTAACCCAAACCCTAACCCTAAACCTAACCCTAAACCTAACTGTAAATCTTACCTTAAATGAAATCGCGCTTCTGTTGGCGCGCTGTTGTCGGCGTGCTGTTGTCGGCGCGCTTTTGAAATCGCGGTTTTAGCGCCGCGGTGTTGTCGGCATGCTTATGACGTTCACGCTTTTGATGGGTCACAGGTGAACCTATGGCACGCATGCCATTGGGAGCCATTTGTTAGGGCACACGAGGCATTGCCCTGTCAGCTCCAGCACACTGGAGCCAGCTGACTTCTTTTGAGGCCATTTTTCGCCCTCCAGAGGCTGCCTCCAGAGCATGAAAAACCAGCCCTATGGGCAAACTAGACGTTCAGGAATGGAACTTTCAGTTTGCTTGTAGGGTCGTTTTTTGCACTCTGGAGCCTTCAGGGAAGCCTCCTGAAGGCTCCGGAGGGTGAAAAATGGCCGTTCAAGCAAACCAGAAGTCCGTTCCTGAACTTCTGGTTTGCCCAAAAGGCCGGTTTTTCATGGTCCAGAAGCTTCAGGGAAGCTCCTGAAGCCTCCAGAGGGCCTCTGGGGGGTGGGGGCTGTTTTTTACCTCCCCAGGCTTCTAAAAAGCCTCTAGAGCCTGGGAGGGTGAAAAAAGCACACTAAAAACAGGGGGGGACGTTGGTCACACGGGCATGAGCGCAAGGGGGCGCATGCACGCTGGGTCGTATGCATAGCATTATGGGCATGGCACAACCACACAACTCCCCTGTGCTCCCCTCGCTTTTGGCATGGGAGCCAAAAAAGTTTCGCCATCACTGCTATAGACCATATCAAAGCAGAAGGTTCAAACACATATCACCAATAAAATCCTATACAAACAATCTAAAATAAGATTAGGGTAAAATACAATAGTTATGGGATAAGATACAATATAATGTTATACATAAATATGTAAAATAGAATAAAAGGACATAAAATAATATTTCGGTGTCACTCTTAGAATCTCCGCCAATCAGTCTCATGTATGCAGATCTCAACTGAACCATTTTGTTTAAGTCCTGTGCTGTGTTAAATATTATGTTCAGGTTCTGGCCACACGTAAAGTAAGTTGTTTTGATATGGGGATCCCAATGGCTCATTCATTTGGTATATGGACCAAGGTACGTGTCTCCCACCCCTTATACAAGCAACAATCAAATAGGATGTGAGCCAGGGCTTCTACCTCTGCTGCTCATAAACACATAGACATCCATTGTAGGGTATAGAATGGAATCTCCCATATCTGACCATTGCGTTAAGCTGCATTCTTACATTCTTTACATTACTGGAGTAATAAGTGGATCATCATTACTAGGCCATGGGGTATTGCCCCATTATACTTAAATTCTTCCCATACAGGAGTATTTCAGTCTAGCTGAATTCTTCCCTTAATGTGAGAAGTAATAAAATATTCCATCTCTTGTCCTTGAAATAGAATTCTGCATATTTTTGGTAAAATGTAACCCAAGAGCAGTGCTTAATTATTCATACTGCTTCAAGGAGTTTTAGATTAATATTACCATCATCATCATTATTATCATCATCACTTTAATCAAGATTGCTCCTTAATTCCCAGTGTTTGGAAGGACTCTCTTGCTCATATTTTAGATGTAACTGAAAATATTAAAATATAAACCCTGAATGATATGAGACCTTTCTGTTTTTCCTGCTCTGCATACATTTCAATATACTGCTAGGTGCACCATATTAATTGACAATAGGGACTACGATTGTTCACTGTTACTCAAAGTTATTTTAATGATTTTTTAAGCATAAAAGGTAAAGGTAAGGTTCACCTCACACATATGTGCTAGTCATTCCCGACTCTAGAGGGCAGTGCTCATCTCCGTTTCAAAGCCGAAGAGCCACAGCTGTCCAAAGACGTCTCCGTGGTCATGTAGCCGGCATGTCTAAATGCCAAAGGCGCACCGAACACTGTTACCTTCCCACCAAAGGTGGTTCCTTTTTTTCTACTTGCATTTTTTACATGCTTTCGAACTGCTAGGTAGGCAGAAGCTGGGAGAAATTATGGGAGCTCACTACGTTATGCAGCACTAGGGATTCAAACACCCGAACTGCTGACCTTTCTGATAGACAAGCTCAGCATCTTAGCCACTGAGCCACCGTGTCCCTTTTTAAAGAATTATACTGTGCAATTAGATACATGCACAATATATTGTTTAAAAAAATATATTATTCTATAATTTATGAGGAGACTCAAATCTATATACTCAATTCCCTGCAGATTTTTAAATAGCATTTCTGTATGAATATTTCAATAATATTTCAGCTGACCCACCTATCACAATGAAATTTCATGCTGCAGTTCAGGTTTTGTGTCTGCATGTATGATACTGATATTTACATCATGCCGCTTGATGACTTTATTATTATAAAATGGTTTCTAGTAAATGTTTCTGTGGTAACCTCATGCCCTTTGCATATCTTTCTTTTGTCTGCATCATCAACAGGTTGATATGAAAGGGAATCAATCAGATTCAAATGAAAATTGAATGGATGGCAGGCCAAAGATTCAAAGATGTAACTTCCAGAATTGGGATTCCATAGCACGATGCTAACATGCCTGTCTTATTAAATTGGAACTTTAAGGATAGTTTTGCCTTTGACTCTGATTTAATTCTGCATGATATTTGGAACGCTGACATTGGATATATTCAAAAAATTGGATATATTTATATATTCTGTATAAACATTTCCACAGGATAAACAATATTTGGTTATAAATATCTAACTAAATAAATATAGAATTATACATAAAAATGGATAACGAATAAAGAGACCATGGATGCAAGATAGAAAGGTATAGAAAAGGAAAACACTAACTGCAAAGAAACGGATACAGAACTGCTGTATGATATATGATGGAACTTCTTGTTCCTATGTTGTCTTAAGTCATGTGTTTGTTCTTCTTGATGTGTTTATGTGTGTAAAATAAAACTTAAAAATATAAAATTAAAAAAGTGGCTTTTGCTCACATGCTTTCCAACATTTTGTTCCCATAACTTATGCAGTAATAAATGAATTTCACTTAAATATATAGTACAGTACATCTGTAAATGTATTTTATTATACATTTCAAAATGTTCAAATACCTTTTGAAGCATGGAACTTGTTACCATAGTCCCTGTTGCCTGTAGCTTTAATTGCTCCTGTGACTATGAGATTACTGTTTTTCCATGGAATCAATTCTCTGAAACCCTTAAGAAAGATAAGGTTGCACAATTCTAACTGAACTCCGTGGCTTTCAGGAACTGTCTGATGCCTCCTTCACATTATTAAGTGTCTATGTAACAGGTTTTTTTTCCAGGATCAAAATTGGGTCAGTCACCTGGACCAGAGGTTTAGTCTTCTGAGCTTTCAAACTCATGCTGGAGCCCATCCTTGGGGAATTTCTCTCTAGCAGAGTCTGTGCTTTGAGCTATTCTGTGTGTGGTATTTATATGGTGCCTGGTTGATTGTGTTCTTTTCTTTTTTTTCTTTCATTGACCATATTCGGTGTATTTTGCATTTAGGATTGATTGCTGTATTGTAAAATCATTACCTCTGTTTTTCCTGTGGGGGGGGGTTGTATAAATTTTTGCTTTTTCTTTTTTCTTTTCTTTGTAAGTTTATACCAGGAGTTGCTTCCCAGGTTAATTAACAAGATTTGTTGCAGAATCTTTGGGATTTTATGGCATCTGTCAGGCAAGATACATAGGTCATAGAACTCTTGTATTGTAGCATCAACATTGGGAATGGTACTGTTCTGACCTAGGCTTCCACAGCAACATGAAGCCGAGTCCTCGTCCCGATAAACCTCTTTTATTTAATTTGCAATGAATGCCTTTCCAGCAAAGTCTTTCCTCTCCTACAGTCTTTCAAGATAAGTTCACAATTACTGACCTTTATTGGGCTTGGAGAATGGCCAGGCCAATATCTTTCAGACACGGCAATACATGGCAAGAATGCAGGAATGAACTAATTGTCTCCTGCAAACTCCACTCCCCTTTCGCTCCTCTTTTGCTCCCTCTGGGAGGAGCCATCATTGTCCACCTGTAGCCTCACTCCCAAATCGACCCTGTTCTTTAGCTGTTCCCTTTGTCTGGCAACTCTGTGCATGCGCACAATGGGAACAGGCTCCAGATGTTCGTCTGCCTCATTGATGTCTGACTCTAAAGGCAGCTAATAACTGGCTTACGGCTCTGGCCCCCTCTCTGCCTCTGACACAGAGCCCTCATCAGAGCCTTCCCCAGACTCCAGGACTGGCCCATGTTCCTCCCCAACCTCCTCACTGTCCGAATATGTTGCTAACTCCACTGGCTGCTGATGGACCACAACCGGTAACCTCCTTCCCCATGTTATTTAAATTCTTCTCATACAGGACTATTTCATGCTGTATTTCAAGTTTTGTGTCTGCACTTATGATGCTGATATTTGCATCGTGTCACTTGATAACATATGAACATATAAAATCATTTCTAGTAATGTTTCTGTGATAACCTCATGCTTTTTGCTTATCTTCCATTTGTCTGCATCATAAACAGATTGGTAAGAAAAGAATCAATCAGATTCAAATGAAAATTGGATCAAAAAGCTTCCAGACAGTTTCTTTGAAAGGAAAACGTATGAATGTGGTGAGAAACAATAGGAGGAAGAGTATTAGATATCTTTGCTGCCTTCAGATGTTTATAAAAAAAAAGGCAGGGATATAAATGAAATAAAAATAAATCATGTTTCTCCTATATTACACCACACTGCCTAGAAAGCTCTTATCCTGGTTATTCTACTCACTCAGCAAATTAAGAAAAAGCAGATTAATTAAATCAATAAAATAAATCAATAAAATAATGTATAGTACATAAAAGCTGTTCTGGATCCCAAGAATTATGAAGAAAGAGAAGTTGAAGGGGGGGGGGGATGTCATTGTCTGAATTATTTGTATTTAAATCCCATACAATCATGGGAGTTAACTCTGATTAACTAACTTGTTCTCTTGGTCCCAGTTAATTAAATTTATAAAACATGCTTTTTCTATACGGAGCACATTTGCTAATAGAAAATTGCCATATCAAACCCCTTAAAGATTAGTAATGGTGAAAGCAGAGTGACAACTTTTGTTCCCTCTTTTGTTCGCTTAGTATCTGTTCTGACCCCCTCATTCCACACCAAAGCACACTCCAAGCCAGAGATAAATTACGGCATTTAATTAACAGACAAACAGGTCCTTGGCAGCAACCCAGCACAGACAAGCTTGGGCAGCAATAACACACATAAGGCTTGGCAGCAATCCAGCCTGCCAAGCTCACACAAAGTTCTCCGACATTCGATTCTGTGTTGACTTATGCAAAGAGGGGCGTGTGCCCAAGTAGATTTTATAGTCTGGAGAGGAGCCTAATGACCACCAGCTGAGCGCAATTACCTCCTGTAATTGCGTAATTGTTCCTGACACCTAGTAGCTCTTTGATGGCGTGCATCCAGGAAACTCACTACTGCTTCCAGCTCACTCTCCCTTGTCTCCTCCCCACTGGTCCAAGGCTCAGGTACCTCCTGGTGGCCAATCAGCCTCTCTCTGCCCTGCTTGGAGTTGGAACCCTGTCCAGGGTCTTCCACATCCTCCAGAGCCAACTCAGAGGGCCCTCGCTGTTGGAATCTGGTGGCAGCTCCACCGGCACCTGCTGGGCCACAACAGTTATCAGTGTCAGCTTCAGAACAGTCTTCTTATTTTCCTAGTTGAGAAATTGGAATGGAGTGGAAGGATTTTGGATTTTTAAAAAACTACTTTTTCTTCTGATTAACTGATGCATCCAAGCAGTCGTCTTTCTGGAATATTACCCTGAGTGTTGGAACATTGACAGCAAAGAAATAAAGATGGATCGAGTTTTCTATTTGCACAGTTAAGATGACCCTCATCCCATATCTCTCTCTGCCCAACCTTAAAAGGCAAATGTGCATTATTTAAAGTCTTCTTGGAACCTTGGTTCAGTTTCTCCCAGTGCATGGGTATGAAGAATTATTAATTGAACCAATATTTTGCTTGGACAAATGAACAGCATATTGGCCTAGTGGTGAAGACACTCACTTCTGAATTGGAAGGTTGAAAGCTCAATCTTAACAGAGGTAGATGTTTTCTCTCAGACGCAAAGAGAAAGTATCTGCTGCAAACTCCATATAGGCATCAGGAAGGGCAATCGACCGGACAATGCTGGCTGGTGACTCCCTGGGGGAGACTCTTCTCTGTAGTTGCGCCAGCCCTGTGGAACGATCTACCCATAGAGATCCGGACCCTTACCACTCTCCCGGCCTTCTGTAAGCCACCAAGACCTGGCTGTTCCGGCAGGCCTGGGGCTGTTGATCAATGTCCAGCCCCACTACACTGAATGGATGATGTGCAATTTTAATTATGTACCTTTATTTTTAAATTTTAAATGTTTTTTACCTGTCTGTAAGCTGCCCAGAGTCCCTAGGAAGTGGGTGGCATACAAATTTTATTAAATTGGAAATGGGAAATCTGGCCATAAACTCTCAGCTCCACCAAGTCACACTGACTTTATCCAAAATTAAGAGATATAGATCCCTTTCAGCTTTGATAGGACAAAGTTTGAAGGAAGGGACTTTTGAGATATTTCCATACAGAAAATCAACTAGAAATTTCAACCAGTTTGAAATTCTAAAATGTTAGCTTCTCTTTGTCAGAATTTTGTAAATCTCAAAGACTTGCAATCAATCTTTTGAATGAGCTACATTGGTGAAATTTTACTGCGAGGAAATTCCACTTGCCAGGAATCAGTCAGTAGCCCAGGAATAACTTTTGAGGGCTTTATGTAAAATGAATAGCTATGGTTCAAAGATATTTTGTTACAGCCCAAATAAATAAAGATAGTATACAAATTTGTTTTCTACTATTTAAAAGATGGTGATAATCCCAGTAAAATACATAGACAAATAAAAAAATTTTCTAGCATTAAATTTCTCTCTCTTTAATATTATATTTTCATTGAAGGTCTTTTCCATTCCTTGTTATAAAAGAGGGAATATGTTGCATGCAAGATTCTAAAAAAAATATCCATGCAAATCAATGGTCTATTTGTAGGCAGTTCTTTGTTACACTTCAGTGCCATGGAAGTAAGCCTCAAGGTGATGCATTTTCCTATTTTAGTTTCAAATTCAAGTACTGTTTTCATATTGATAAAGATAATTCAAATCAAAGACTGAATACAGCTAAAGATTTCCTTTCTACTGCCTTTTCTTCTTTCCAGTCTTTCCAAAGCTGACTCAATAGTATCTAGCTTAAAACACCTGGCTCAAAGAGGTCTAGGTATCCTAGTAGAAAAATTAAATATGAGCCAACTGTGTGCTGCAGCTGCCAAATTAGCTAATGCACTCCTAGGTTGGAGCAGCAAAGAGACAATTTCTAGATCACATGAAGTGATAGTACTGCTTTATAGTGCACTGGTGAGACCACACTTGGAATACTGTGTCCAATTCTGGTTACCACATCTTATAAAAATGATGGAGAGATCCTGGAAAAAGTTCAGGGAAGGGCAACAAAGAAGAAGACACAATTCAGGTGAACTGGTCTGAACCGGCAGAATACCACTTCTGGTATACTGGGTTTTTATGCAATTACAAATCCCTAATCATGACATAATTTTATCACTAATGCAGTGGTGGGATTCAGCCAGTTCGCACCCATTCGGGAGAACCGGTTGTTAACTTTCCAAGCAATTCAGAGAACCGGTTGTTGGAAGAAATCTCATTTTTTCCCCCACTTTGCAGGGCTAATCCTGTAAGGAAGGCAGGAAGGAAACATTCTGGTGTTATTTCTAGCCTAATTTATTACTCTGCTTACATAAACTACCTTTCCAGTTAACCCTTATTACTTTGTAACAGGTAAAATGAAGAGCTCATTTACGTGAGTGATTTTGAGTTGGCCACGCCCACATGGTCACATGACCACTGAACCACGTCTACCCAGCTGATCTGCAGAGAACCGGTTGTTAAATTATTTGAATCCCACCACTGCACTAATGGTTCCAGGATTGCACCATCATCTACCATAATAATTTCCTCTATCACTGGTGCTGTATCATAAGTTTTGGAGATAGGCAAGAGAAAAACAGAAATTGGAATCAAAACCTTCTTGCGGTCATTTTCTCTCCTTTTTTTCTGGCAAATTTCAGAAAGTGGACAGATAAAGAAATCCAGTTTTAGGTTAAGTTGAGGGTTATCAGTGAAACAGATGAAATTATACTACTATTAGCTGGATATACATGCTTCGTGATGAAACTATGTGATTGGGCAATGCAGGAGAAATCCAGTTCACTCTGGTTCAATCTGTTGACTCAGTGGTGGTTGGTAATTGAAAAACATAAGAGAATATTGCTCCCACCACCTTGAGTTCAGAAGCAGTTCCATAGATGGAAGGCGTAGACATTTTGGTGAGGTACTGATGTTTAGTACTCTAAGGAGCCCCAGACTACTCCTGAGTGAAGGAGTGGAATGTCTGCTAGTTTGAACAGAGGTAATGGAATGTGAGGCAACTGGCAGTTGGAACAGAGTTCTTATCAGATGGGGAGGGGAAGTAGAACTCCTTAGCACCAGAGCGTGTTAATTACTGTGTAAGAAATACAAATGATCTGATGGTTGTTTCAAAAATTCTTTCTTAGCAAGCACCTAGAAGCTGAGAGGAACATATGTGCCAAATTTCAATTTTTAGGCTTTACGGTTCTGGAGATTTTGTGATGTCGTGTGAGTGGCATTCACTAGATAGAAGATAGATAGATAGATAGATAGATAGATAGATAGATAGATAGATAGATAGATAGATAGATAGATAGATATAGATAGATATAGATAGATAGATAGATTTACAATATTTATATTGTAAGTAGGTATGAGAAGGAGCTCTAACATCTAGTTAGAATGTATACATTTATTTAAGCTATTCTCTCTCTTTCCTTTTTTTGTTCTTTTTATTGATTTATATTCCAGGCAAAAGGAAGTCATTGGGAGACTAAGTCCCTTTAATGAGAATGTGAATGCACATAGATTGAAATAGATGCAGAAAAAGAATAGATATGTTCTATATGTGAACATATGGAAGTTCTGCTAGGCATTCCTGAATTCTTGTACAGTGTTGGGCCTGGCCTGCAATTAAACAACAATACCTACTCAAATAAGATTATACTAATAAATTGGACTTTGTAATCAATTTGTCACCCATCCCATTATGCTTCTTTTTCAAAATTAATTAGATGTCAGTGTAAATATAAATCATTATTAGCAGATGGAAAATGAGAGAATTAGCTGAAATTAGATATGATAGTTGAGGAACCAATATAAATTGATTTGAAAGAAGTCTTCATAGCTATTGCCTGCCTCATACAATGACTCTAGGCAACAAACCATAAGACATAGCTAAAATATACCCTTCTTCCCCAAGCATCCTTACAGCTCAAGTCAAATATCCAATATCACAGCATACTGTTTGGGGTCGTTTGGAACCATTTGGGAGATATTTGAAAGGTGAGGGCAGCCACCAAAAAGGCATGCTTCCAAGATCTCATCAGATGACAACATTTAGGAAGGAAGCCTGGATCAGAACTACCATGTGGTTTAGCCTCCACACCTCTTATCATCTTTGTTGCTCTTCTCTTCCTCTTTTCAGGGTCTTAGTATCTTTTTGTATCATGACAATCAGAACTGGACACTATATTCCAAGACTGACTTCACAAGTGCACTATAAAGCAGTACTATCATTTCTCAGATTTTGATGCTATCCCTCTGTAGATGCAGCCTAGGACTCTATTAGCTTTCTTCACAGTGGCAGCATGTTGCTTGCTAATTCCTCAAGCATCCTTACAGCTCAAGTCAAATATCCAACCCAATGCTTGAGAGAAGAGCCAGCTCTTCACAGCATACCCCTCCCCACAAGAGGTAAAAGGGTAAGGGTCCCTCTGACAGTTTGGAAGATATTTGAAAGGTCAGGACAGCCACCAAAAGATCTCATCAGATGGCAACATTTAAGGGAGGTCCCTTGGAGTGTATCCACCCTACCTAATCTAATACGATGGGAGACACCTTCATGGGAGGTGGACCTGCAGCTGACCTGAATATGTGCTATGTATGGGTTTTAAAGGAAGATAACCAACATCTTGAATTACACCAGAAAGCAACAGGAAGACAATGTAGCCAACAAAGCGTAGAGTTACTTGGGTGAACCTTGGGACACACAAAACTAAATATGTCACTTCACTGGACCAGTTGTAGCTTCCAGATGTTCTTCAAGGACAACCTATTGGAACCAAACAAACAGGATGTGACTAAGGAATTGATGACTGTAAGCATTTTGTTCTTCTTGTGTGGTATCCTATTTTGTCCAGTATACAACAACTCACTATTTTATTAATGGATAATGCAGACAACCTAGCATTAAACATATTTAAAATTCTCTATTTGCATTGCTTGGCGTGCTTTTCATTAAAGTGAAAGGAAAAAGGAGGAGGAAAAAGTCTCCACAACTCCTGCAGGGATGTGGCTGCTTAAGTATCAGCAGATGGTTTGCTTCCTTCTTCTTAGATGCCAGGACTGTGAGGGAATTATAGTCTATGGTTTGCTGGCAAGTAATGAGGTGGAAAGGAAAATGCTGAAGGAGAATTAGAAAAATAACAGCATGCTTCTTGTGGCTGCTGAACATATCAATACCAGTCAAATAGGTCCAGACAGGGGAAGGTACAATTTTTTTTTATTCAGCCCTTGCTTTTCAGATTTACACCTTTTCCAATTATCTACCAGCATGACATCAGTAGGATTATTTGTAGCTGTGGCAAAAGTAATAAGTAACGAAAAGTGTCTGTTGTATAGTCATCTGAGCTAAATGTTAAAGAGAGCCTCACAAATGAGCCTCAATTTGTCAGCTGAGTTCAGTATTTCCCATGCTGCCGATTGAAGAATTGCAATATTTTTTTCCCCAATTGGCCTTTTTGCATCTGCCCATTAGCCTTTTTACTTTTAATAAGTGACTCAGTTGCAAATGCCGCCTAGCTTTTAATTTCTTTATTGTAACACTGGCACTTTAATGTGACTATTCCAGGAGCAAACACTCCACCAAGGGTCGAATAATAAATTCTTCATTATTTACATTATTTGGATGAATAATGAAGATGATGCCAGGTGCTCAAATTATGATTCTGATAGAGGTAGACGTAAAATCATTTATGTCCATTAAAAAAAAAAACCTTCAATGATAGAGTACTCACAATTTCCAGTTCACTCTGGTTCAATCTGTTGGCTCAGTGGTGGTTGGTAATTGGAACACATAAGAGAATATTGCTCCCACCGCCTTGAGTTCAGAAGCAGTTCCATAGATGGAAGGCGTAGACATTTTGGTGAGGTACTGACGTTTAGTACTCTAAGGAACCCCAGACTACTCCTGAGTGAAGGAGTGGAATTTCTGCTAGTTTAAACAGAGGTAACAGAATGTGAGGCAATTGGCAGTTGGAACAGAGTTCTTATCAGGTGGGGAAGGGAAGTAGAACTCCTTAGCACCAGAGTCTGTTTATTAATGTATAAGAAATGCGAATTATCTGATGGTTGTTTTGAAAAATCCTTTCTTAGCAAGCACCTAGAAGCCGAGAGGAACATACATGCCAAGGATCCACTCCATCCAAGGATCAAATAATAAATTCTTCATTATTTACATTATTTGGATGAATAATGATGATGATGCCAGGTGCTCAAATTATGATTCTGATAGAGGTAGACATAAAATCATTTATGTCCACTTTAAAAAAAATGTCAATGATAGAGTACTCACAATTTCCAGATGCAACTTTTTTTCATTGATTAACTGTTCTCACGGTCAGGAATTTTTTCCTTAATTCCAGGGTGGATCTCTCTTAACAAGCTTCTATCCATTACTTCTTGTCTTGCCCTCAGGTATCTCACAGAATAAGGTGATCCCCGCTCCTCTGTGTCAGCTACTTGAGTAGATAGCTATCATGGAAGATAGCTATCATTCACCCTAATCCTTCTCTTCATTAGGCTAAGTATACCTAGTTCCCTTAACTGTTCACCAGTGTTGTGGCCTGCTGGTAGCCAGTGGAGCTGGCAGCAGAATCAGACAGTGAGGAGGTTGGGGAGGAACAGGAGCCAGTCCTGGGGGTTAAGGAAAGCTCAGACAAGGGCTCTGCGTCAAAGGCAGAGAAGGAGTTAGACAGCAGTGAGGCAGAAGAACAGATGAAGCCTATTCCCAGTGTGTGCATGTGCAGAGCTGTCAGAAGACAACAACAACTAAGAAAGCAGGGTAGACTCAAGAGTAAAGCCACACCTTGGAGGTGATTGGCCTCTTCCAGAAGAAACAAAGAGGAATGAATGGGGAGTGGGCTTTTGCAGGAAACAATTCATTCATTCGGCCCGGGAAGTTCCGTTTGTGAGAGACTCTGTGTCAAGTTTTACTTTGCCCTGTGTTTGGAAACGGTTATCTGGCAGTGCTCTAAAGGAGATAAGGTGCATGTGGATAAACATTCCTCTGAAAGACTGTTTGCTAAGCCTTCCTGACTGTGAATGAAAGAAATTCAGTTGTGTAAATAAAAGGTTTTGTCAGGACCAATATTTTTGTTCCTTGCTTTCTAAGGAAGCCTGGATCAGAGGCTAAACCACTACCATGTGGTTTAGCCTCCACACCTCTTTGTTGCTCTTCTCTTCCCTTTTCAGGGTCTTAGAATCTTTTTGTATCATGACGATCAGAACTGGACACTATATTCCAAGAGTGACTTCACAAGTGCACTATAAAGCAGTACTATCACTTCTCATGATTTTGATGCTATCCCTCTGTAGATGCAGCCTAGGACTCTATTGGCTTTTTTTCACAGTGGCAGCATGCTGCTTGCTAATTCTTACATGATGATCCACTGGGACACAATGATCCTTCTCACAATTACTACTGTTAACCCAAGTACTTCTTAAATTTAAGGAAAAGTAATTCTCAGGAAACCACAGAAGAACAAAGACAAGATAGATGCACAGATAGGATGGCAGAGAGGAGAGGAGAGGAGATTTGAGAAGGAGGTCGAAATTGATATTCATTGTCTTGGGCAGTTGGATCCCTTAGAGCAGTGATGGCTAACCTTTTGCAGACCGAGTGCCCAAAGTGTGTGTGTGGATGTGCGCAAATGCGCTCATGCACCCAAACTCCCAAAATTCAGTGTGTGTTCAGTCCCATGCATGCACATGCACCCACGTGCATATGCCCTGCCCCCATACATGTGATGTGCCCCCACACATGTGTGTGCCCCCAACGCACCCTTCCCCTGCTCATGTGCGGCAGAGACCCAAAGACCAACTGGCCAGTGGGAGGCGCATACGCGTGCACAGTGATGCTAAACTTGGGTGATGGCTCATGTGCCCATAGAGAGGGTACCTCTTGCCACCTCTGGCATGTGTGCCATAGGTTTGCCCTCACAGCCTTAGAGTGTTTTTGTTAGCCAAGCCCCGAAGCTACATTGCACTGGTTATCATCCTGAGAAAAAGCCTTTTTATCTCCAATAATCATCTATAGACAAGGATTACAGAATGTTACATTGCACTTCTGTTGTTGTTGTTGTAGTAGCTGTTTCCTGAAAGACAACAGACAGTGAAAGAGATTGTGAGCAGGGATTGGAAATAAAGAAAACAAAGGAGAAGGAAGAAGAACAGGTGTAGACTATTATACAGGGACAGTGGCACTTCACATTTGGAGTGGAAGAAGTAAATGACATCTCTTTCTAGAAAAAAATATATCTGAGAAGATGACAGAAGAATGTGCTATTATGAGTTTCATTATATAATAGCTAAGGAGGCTGCCAAGTGATATCAGCTCAAATGTATCACCAGGGATGGGTGAGCTGGGGTGGAGAGCAGACTGTGGTTGTGAGATAGTGGGATAAAATGTTGTGCCATAGAATGGATTCAGCTGGGCAGGAATTGGGTCAAAGGTGTCTAGGATTGATGCGTGCAATGGGGCTGGGCATCCACCACATGCAGGCGACAGCACATACATGTGTACTTACGACCCGCAATGCTCTGTGATACTCTGTGATGCTCTGCAATGCTCCAGCTGCTCGGTGGAGCATCGCACAGGCACCGTAAGGTGCGCATAAGCCCCGATCGGCTCAAATACAGGTAAGGAGGCAGGCAGGCGGGTGGGCCCTCCAGAGCACTCAAGGTTCAAGGTTCAAGGTTCATTTTATTTATATGCCACCCTACTCCCGGCGGGACTCAGGGCGGCGCACAAACCCAAAGGAGGGGAAGGGAAACACAAGAACTACAACAAAAAGTACAGGGAATGTAAAACAACCAACAGCCACACGATTCGAGAGGGAAAGGGAACTCATCGACCCCAGGCCTGCCGACACAGCCAGGTTTTAACAGCTTTTCGAAAGGCCTGGAGAGAGGTGAGGGTCGAATCTCTGCGGGGAGCTCGTTCCAAAGGGCCGGAGCCGCCACAGAGAAGGCCCTCCCCGGGTAGTAGCCAGATGACATTGGCTAGTAGACGGAACCGGAGGAGGCCTAATCTGTGTGATCTAATGGGTCTTTGGCACTGTACCGGAATGGTACCTGGTGCTCCCAGCAGGCACCAGTACACCAATACAGGGGCACACTGGTCATATCCCACCACTGATCAGAATGGTCAGAGGATGATATGCCAAAGGAAAAAGTTGGATAACTCTTAGGGGAGATGTTATTCTTACAAAGTAGACTAGATCAAGGAACAGATACCACAAAGCTACTAGAGTTCTACTTCTGTAAATAGAAACCCTATCAGAGCTTCCCTTTCCATCCTCAAAACAAGATAGATCTATAGACATGATAGAGAAGAGGGGAGGAGAGAATTAAGATTTATTCTGAGTTTCTTTCTCAGATTTACCTCTTTGTCAGAGTTGGACTTACACTTATCTCTGTACTCCTCCAAAGGAGGATTGGCTACCTGTGATTGTCAGTAAGAATTCAGACATGTAGAGAACAGCAATCTATCTTCTTGATTGTTACCAAGCATGATTAGCAAAAGAGGACCATCCATTTGTGTAATGTTAAAGGCAAAGAACGCAAAGAACTTTTGTGCTGCTTGTGATGTTTCTCAATATGTAAGGCAAAGAACCTGCCTGCAAAGGAAAATCATTGCATTGACTTGTTTCAATATGAGAGGACCCAGACCAGAAAATCCAACAGGGAAGCATCACTTTTAGCATACCAAAGTCTCTGCTTTGATAAACCTTTGAAAAATCAATTCCCTAATGGAAGGGTTCTTTCAACATTGGTTTGTCACAGTTTGGGAACTGGTCATTCCAACTTCTAAGCAATTGATTTCCCTGATGCATCTTTCGAAAAAAAATAAATGGGTTTGTTATAGGTGCTTCCTTACAATCTCAAAAGAAGTAGTGAAGAAGACATGCTAAAACTCTGGAGACCTGATGGGTAATTTCTGTGTCCTTCCCTGACAGCTGCAATCTCATGAAACATTTATAGTATTTTGTCTGTGTGAGTGGATAGGTCGATCATTATTTCTCAAGCTGCTATTGTCAAGCCTGTTTAGAACTGAAACTAAACTGATATGTAAGTCAAATACTTGCATCACTTTCAATTAAATTTCTATTCCATACCTTGATTTGGAGTTGTTTATGAAGAAGATGCTGAACTGTCTGCATTGGTAAAAGATATTCAGTCTTTAGCAAAGATCTGAAGAGAGAAACAGGTTATCTTAAGAAAGCCTCTGATGGTTCTATCATGAGAGTTGTGAAGATTTCAGTAATTGAAATTCAATTTTTTTTACTACTGTTTCTGTGGGCGTGATTTGGTGGGCATGGCAGCGGAAGGATATTGCAAAATCTCCATTCCCTCCGCACTCCAGGGAAAGAATACTGCAAATCCCCATTCCCTCTCCACTCCTGGGAAGGAAGATATTGCAAAATCTCCATTCCCACCCCACTCCAGGGAAAGGATACTGCAAAATCCCCATTCCCCCCCACTCCTGGGGGAAGGATATTGCAAAATCTCCATTCCCTCCCCACTCCTGGGGGAAGGATATTGCAAAATCTCCATTCCCACCCACTCCAGGGAAAGGATACTGCAAAATCTCCATTCCCTCCACACTCCTGGGGAAAGATATTGCAAAATCTCCATTCCCTTCCCACTCCTGGGGGAAGGATATTGCAAAATCTCCATTCCCTCCCCACTCCTGGGGGAAGGATATTACAAAATCCCCATTCCCTTCCCACTCCGGGGCCAGCCAGAGGTGGTATTTGCAGGTTCTCCGAACTACTCAAAATGTCCACTACCGGTTCTCCAGAACCTGTCAGAACCTGCTGAATTTCACCCTGATCCAGTCCTTAATTAGTAATCCAGTAATCAGATAAAGAGCTATAATACATCTCAATTTTTTTAAAATTCTTTTGAAGCAAATATATATTTTTTAACTTTGATAGAATCAAGATCATGTGTTGATACCACTTTGAAATGCTTTGATAAAGCAACACTTGGAATGCTGCATCCAGTTTTGGTTGCCACAATGTAAAAAAAAGATGTTGAGGTTCTAGAAAGAGTGCAGAGAGAGCAACAAAGACAACAAAGGGGACTCGGGGCTAAAACATATGAAGATTGTTGGAATTGGCTATGGCTAGTTGAATGAAAAGAAGGACTAGGGGAGACATGATAGCAGTGTTCCAATACATCAGGAGTTGCCACAAAAAGAGGGAGTCAAACTATTTTCCAAAGCACCTGAGGGCAGGACAAGAAGCATGGGTGGAAACTAAAAGGAGATGAGCAACTTAGAATTAAGGAGAAATTTCTTGACAGAACAATTAATCAGTGGAACAACTTGCCTCCAGAAGCTGTGAATGCCCCAACACCGAAAGTGTTTAAGAATGGTTTAAGACAACCATTTATCTGAACTGGTATTGGACTTCCTGCCTGAGGAGTGGGTTTTACTAGAAGACCTCCAAGGTCCCTTTCAGTTCTGTTATCCTGTTATTTTATCAATTAACATAAGCAAATTTTGAGATGCTGCCTAACTGCAAATATAGTTCATATACCAAGACTAAATAAAATATCAGCTGCTATTTTTCCTGTTATTTCTAGATTTGAGGTAGTAACCATAGTTGCACAGGGAATTATTGCCTTATCACAACTGCCTACTTTCTAAATAATCACATTATATACTTTTCAAATAAAATGATATTAATCTTAATTCCTCTAGCATGTGTCAAGAGAATATTCTGTCAGAACATCAGAAATAAACTAGATTAAAAACAGTAGCGGCTTCACAAGGATTTTAGATAAGGGAATGGCTGCTGAAAGCATATTAGTTTATAGCCTTTTAATTACATTTGTGTTATTTTTGTTCTAGAAATTAATTTGCTAAGTTTTATTATGAGAAGTAGCTAATAAAATGAAGACAGCGAGAGGAGGAAGATGTATGAAGACAAAACTAGAAGTTTACTATATACATATCCTGTTTCCCTGAAAATAAGACCTCCCAGGGTAATAAGCCGAATCGGGCTTTTGAGCGCATACGCTAAAATAAGCCCTCCCCGAAAATATTGCAACACAGAAGCAGCCTTGAGGTGACCACACTCGCTGCCTCCTACACCTCAAAAATAATAAGGCATCCACGAAAATAAGACCAAGTGCTTATTTCGGGGGTCATTATTTTTGGGAAAACACGGTGCATACATACATACATACACACATACGCATGTGCGCGCGCACTCACACGCACACATACACACTCACACACTCACTCACTCACCAAACTCTGAATTGAAGAAGAGCTAACTTATTTGGTTCATACCATATTACCTTATTATCAACAGATTGTTACAAACAGCAGAGTCAAGGGGATACAGTAAAATCAGTATAATTGCATACTTCGGACAATTATTCAGTAGAAAATTAAAAGGACTTCCAGGAAGGTCCAGTACTTTAATTGATCAGCATAACAAGTTAGATGAATGTTGTTTGGAGCTGCTGTTCTAATTTATTTCCAAATTACCTTTCTGAGACATGGTTATTCAACTGTAAAAATTGCTCAATGTGGATATTTATTACAGAGGTATGCAAATATACATGGGTTTTACCCTTCCCTTCCTTCCTTCCTTCCTTCCTTCCTTCTCTTCCTTCCTTCCTTCCCTTCCATCCCTTCCCTTCCCTCCCCTTCCTTCTCTTCCCTTCCCTTCCCTTCCATCCCTTCCCTCCCCTTCCTTCTCTTCCCTTCCTTCTCTTCCTTCCTTCCTTCCCTTCCATCCCTTCCCCCTGCCTGCCTCCCTTCCATTCCCAATTCAATCTCAGTAGAGTTTAATCCAAACCAATTTTCAATAATGCATAACCTTGCTGCTAATCTTTATCACTTTGCTTGCTTCCCAGCATGCCAGTTATTCTTCAATATCTTTATTAAAGGTAGATGTAAAAATCTTGTTTGCGACTTTAGCATGTTCACTGTTGAAAGTACTACATCAATAATATATGCTGCACAGTTTGCTTTTATGAAAAGACATTAAGATTCTGATAACACTAGATTATTTATGGATGTTTTAGGAATTCTGAAAATGTTTCCAGCAGCTGTTGTTGGTTTCATTAAACCTTAGAACAAAACATTAGAAAATGTTTTTGATATGTGCGGATTAAATACTGAAATAAATTATAAAACAGATTTCTCTTACCTTTTGTTTCTTGAATTAAAAAGGAGGCAAATGCTTCAGGAAAAGCTTACTATGGAGTGTGGATAGTAAATGCTCATACAGAGAAGTAGCCATTAGACAAAGTTCATTAGAAAGGAGAGTTGCGCTTCTTTTTTAGTGAGCACTTAACAAAACAGTTATAAATGCTCCAAAAATGAACACAATTCTCCAAGGACATAATTCACAGTATAACAGTTGACAACCTTTGATAGTAAATACTAATTTCTAAATGTTAGGTTTCAATCTGATTCCACAGCAACATATGCATAGTTTCACCCATTTACTGCAGAGTCAGGGCTACACAGCTCGATGTTGAACTCCCTACTTCTCTCTGTCTGGCATTATGTGAAGTGTGAATCCATGCCCTATATGTGTTTGATGGAAATTTACTACAGTATAAGAGAACTCCCTATAAAATCTGTAGGCAGAGAGATATCTGTGAAAAAGAACTTAGCACTTTCATCCTTGCCATCTTGCCAAAGGTTTTGCTTGGACTGTCACATTCGGGAAGATTCTCTGCTGTGCTTTGTGTCTAAGTTAATAACAGTTCGTTATCAGTGAGCTACACCGAGGTTGTGGCTAATACTCAAAAGACAAGCATTCTGGATAGTCCTCTCCAGCAGATTGTTTGAAATTATATGACAGTGCTGAAAATTGTAGTTATGAATGTTCCCTGAAGTTATGGCTGATGCAATTCCTCCATGAATAATGTGATCATGTCTGCTCCTATATTTCAACTCCCCCCACCCTATCTTACCCCAATCTCTGCCCTTTTGACTACCCTGCTCTCTCTCTCTCTCTCTCTCTCACACACACACACACACACACACAGAAAGAGAGAGAGAGAGATGAGAGATGAGAGAGAGAGAGAGAGAGAGAGAGAGGAGAGAGAGGAGAGGAGAGAGAGACCCTGTACTTCATTGCAATCCCTGCCAATCCTTGTTAAGCAAGGACAGCCTGTAAAATAGTTTATTTCCCATGGACTTCAACAATACTTTTAGTTAACAAATTTCAGTAACACAATTACATTTACTTTTAGATCTTAAATAGACAGATAGACAATATGTATACTTGGCTCACTCCCTTTCCTGTTTCTGAACAGGAATTCTGGGTTTTGTAGTTCAAGACTTATAGTAACTCCATGTTCATTTAAGGATTTTTCAAAAGAATAATCAAGAATTTTGGTAAACCTACTAGTTTAATACAGTCCTGCCTTCCTGCATGAGCTATCCTATCAAAGGTCTGGATGTGGCCACCAAAACAAAGATGAATATTCTTCTTATTCTTTCTTACTTTCTCTATTATGCATCTTACATTACAAAGAGGGCAGTTCAAGGGTGGGCTCAAAATTTTTAGTAAGAGGTTCTCTACCTGGTTGCTGGGTGGGTGTGGCCATGGTAGGTGTGACATAGGTGGCCTCCTGTACCACAATGAGGGGATGCCCTCCTGGGCTCTGGAGCTTTCCTCAAGCCTCTGGGAGGGCAAAAACTATGTCAGCGTTCCAAATACCATGCAGAATTAAATCAGAGTCAAAGGCAAAACTATCCTTAAAGTTCCAATTTAATAAGACAGGCATGTTGGCATAGTGCTATGGAATCCCAATACTGGAAATGACATCAGAATTCCACCCAGTTAAAAGTTCATGATCTTGTTCCCAACCCCACAATCCATCACATGGTCCAATCTTCTTCTTCCATGCTGGCATCCCACACCCAGCTGCTTCCGGTCAGGTGTGAAAGTACAGAGACAAAGGATGACCTTGGCTTCTAGTAAAGAATGAAAATAATACATTCCACAATCCTACTTCTTCTATTCCCCCCTCCCATCAACTATACTAAAGAAACAGCATAATGAAATAAGAGAAAGTGTGGCAGGCCAAAATTCTAAAAGGAATATAAATGCAGGCCTGACAAATTGCCTCCCCAGGCCCCTCTAGAGGCTGGAAGGGGCCCGTTTCCAGCCTTGCTGAACTTCTGGTAGGCCCATTTTTCACCCTCCTCGAGCCTCTGTGTGCGCCCTGCACTTACCTGCATCCAAAACAGGCTGCATGGAGACTCCTAGGAGGGGAGAGGTGGGATGGGTGGGGCCAGCCAGGAGTGGGATTTGGGGGTTCTCTGAACTGCATAGAATCTTAGCTAGAGGTTCTCCCAAACCCCTGCGAACCCCTAGCAGTTGCTCTCTGAAAAGCACCTTTGGTATAAGTTCCATAATTAGCAGGTATCCGAAAAGTGAAAACCCAGTAATCCTAATAATATGAAGTGAATTATATCTAGCTGGTATAAATTCTTCCTATCGATAAGAACTTAAAAACATGAAATAAAACTCTGGACAATCTATAGCCCTGCTTAAGCCTATATGGCCACCAGGCATTTATTAATGGCCATAAAATTGTTTAGCCTATTTTCAAACTTGCCAAAGAATTACTGCAATGACTTCCTTCTGTAGTAAATTATACAGGCTGCTTTTTTGAAGAAATATTTCCTTTAGTTTAATAATAAATTCCTTGCTACCCTATTTCATGGCATGACTATATTTCCACATGTATTTATATGATATGGTATGAAGAAGGAAGCTGGCATTTTTAAAATATATTTTATAAAGTTTTTATTTTTAAAAAATATAAACATTCCATCTTTTCTTAAACAGTTATCTGGGTACAAATATCTCTGTGTAATAACCACAATGTCATTCAAATTAATATTAATTCTCTAATCTTAGAATTATAGTATATTAAACAGTTGAACATAGTAAACCTGTTTGTTTTTCCCTCTTAACATATCTTCTAATAAAACTGTGCTAACCACATTAAATATAATAATCCTTATCGTCATAATCCTAACAATGATCATATTCTTTATATCTCTATCTTAACATATTTGCTGCTCTTCTTTAATCTCCTTCTTTTGATTTCCAACTTCCTTTTTTATTCTCTAACCATTGATAAAATAATTCCCATATTATATGATATTCAGTTTGTTCTTTCTCCTTAATTGCCAGTGTTAATCTGTTCATTTCTGCACATTCTAATATTTTCCTAATCACCTTCTCATCAGTAGGGATCTCTTCACTTTTCCAATATTGTGCAATTACAATTATAGCTGTAATTAATACATGAATAATTAAATATGTGTTCTCTTTACTATAAGTTTCAGGTAGAATCCTCAACAGAAATATTTCTGGTTTTGAATCAATGTGTTGTTTGATATGGTATGAAGGAAGAAGCTGGCATTTTCCATAGTCCCTTTCATATATTTGAAAACCATATCACTGCACAGAAGAAACCTGCATTAGCAATAGCAATAGCAATAGCAGTTAGACTTATATACCACTTCATAGGGCTTTCAGCCCTCTCTAAGCGGTTTACAGAGTCAGCATATTGCCCCCAACAACAATCCGGGTCCTCATTTTACCCACCTCGGAAGGATGAAAGGCTGAGTCAACCCTGAGCCAGTGAGATTTGAACAGCTGAACTGCAGAACTGCAGTCAGCTGAAGTAGCCTGCAGTGCTGCATTTAACCACTGCGCCACCTTGGCTATTAAAAACAAACATCAAAAACAAAGTAACAAAGAAATCCAAAGCTTTGGCTGCCTTATAAAGTAGAACTACCTTGGAACTGGCTTACAATAAAAGCATCACTAGGTCAATTTATGAACTGTAAAGTAAAGGTAAGGTTCCCTTGCATATATGTGCTAGTCGTTCCTGACTCTAGGGGTGGTGCTCATCTCCGTTTCAAAGCTGAAGAAGCCAGCGCTGTCTGAAGATGCCTCCGTGGTCATGTGGCTGACATGACTAAATGCCGAAGGTGCACAGAACGCTGTTACCTTCCCACCAGATTTATGGAGCTGGCCTGAGAGGCATGTTTTTTACAGCCTGCAAAAGTGCCTCATTGGACAATGTGATTTATGACACACTCTGGGAAGAGAGGGGAAACAGGGTCATAGTTGAAACGTAAATCACATGCGGCAGAGTTGACTTCACTCGGGAACATGCTGACATGTTGCTCCTAATAATAACTGGATTTCTTTTGAAACTTGGCTCAAGACTCATGAGTTAATTAGGGCATCTGTCAAAACCCTGACACTTAGCCCATCTTCTTGAACAACACATGTTCTGTTACTAATATATGCTTTTCCACCATTTATACACTGGATCATTGTTTTTTCTGTCTTTACTGTATTACTTAGAACAATAGACAACATTTTTCCCTTGTCTTGGGATCCGTAAGATGAGCTTGAATAGTTGTCCAATGGTTTGTCCTATGTACCTTGACATTTCAAGTTTTCACCACTTTTTCATAAAAATATCATCAGATTTAACAAAAAATAAATTTATTTTTGAACAAAATTATCTTTACCTGATGTTATAATAAATGTATAAGTATTTAATTGGGAGAATGGCATTATTCAGAGTCACACGATGCTGATTTCTAACTTAGATGAGAAGATAATTGCTAGTGTCACAATACTGGCATGGCACTGAGATTAATTTAATTTCTTGACACATTTTCCAGTGAGCTAATGCACTAGGAAGTAATTTATAGACTAGCCAGAGGTCAGTTAAAAAGGACCTGTTATCGTGGAGGCATTGAGAAGTTGTCATTGTTTTCTGCCATAACTGAAGGATAACATCAGAAGCAAACACAACACACACACAGACACCATTATTATTATTATTATACAATTGTATCACAGCAGCCAGTTGTTTTGCCGGATTTGACATTGGTTACTAGTCGGGCCCCACCCAGGAGCCTAGGACGTTGTAACATATTTTCGTAATATGCGTGCAGATCCAAGCAGTGCGGCTTTTTGCATTTGACTGATGGTGATTTTGTCAATTTTTAACTGTTTTAAATGTAATTCCAGTGCTTTTGGAATAGCATCCAGAGTGCGATTACCACTGGAATTACCACTGCTGGTTTGTGCAATTCCAATTGTTGTTGTTGTTGTTGTTGTTGTTGTTGTAGTAGTAGAAAATCTGAAAGAATTTCAAGGCAATGTATTATTTAGTTACATTATTGGAAAGATTAGAAAGAGGACAAAACAAATTATATGTCAGCTGTGAGAAAAGGTTTTAAGTTTGCAAAATGTCTTTTTGGGGCAACAAAGAATAAGACAGAGAGTTGGATTTACAGTAGATATACCACAGTAGTCAAATAATGCTAAGAAGCTTCTACAAACCTCCTCACAGATGACTATAACCACATGAAGGAGATTGTTCATGAAATATTCATAAATGGATACCAATAGTGAAGATATTTATCAGGCCAAAAGCTGAGTGATCTTGTGACCCTACAATCAATATGACTTTCCATAAGGCAGTTAGATTAACAGTACAGGTAATGTTGAGACTGTAATTATCACCACTATGTGGACAGAAAGTATGATGTCACTTGACTATATCACTTAGTGATGGCAAAACGTCCCAACTCTTGTCATTAAATAAGAACTGTGGAAATAATTAGGTGAGAGGCTCATGTGAATGCAATGTCCAACAGCCTGCTAGCTTCATCATTGACTTTGCTTGTGGGAAGCCACTAGGGAACAGAAATCAAGATTACATGATTACAATGGTACATAGAAATCTAGTCTGGTCTTGTTGTTACTGATGGAACACTGCAGTGGCTGAAACTTCAAGAAGCCTTCATATGTCCCCATAATTTAGCACCACTTCACGTTTGAATAGTCACTGGAGAAGTGGTCATATTCTGAAGACCACCTGCAAATAATGTTTACATTTAGACTTGGAAACAACTATTCCCAAGCAACTGGTTATTGTGTACATTACAATCAGGGGTGGGTTGCTACTGGCATTACTGCTGTTTCTGTGCAAAAAAAATGTTCCATGCGCATGCACATTTACACCCGAAAATGTTCTGCGTATGTGCAGAACCTTAGAAAAAAAAGGGGGGGGGAATTATATTTCTGTAATGGAGATTGTTCTGCGCATGCACAGAACCAAATATCAACATGGCGCTACCACAATAGAACCAGTTCGGGTGCATGGGCAGCCTTCTTGGCCGAAGCGGTCTGAACTGGTAGGAACCCACCTCTGATTACAATCCATTTGTAGTAATTTAGGTTATGAGCTGCATGAATTACTGTACGTTCCCTATGAAAGTTGGCACTTTTGTCAAATTAAATCACTGTAGACCCATGGAGACAAATGTCTAATTAAAAGAGGTAGTGAACAACTGTAATGAAGAGGAAAACAAGAAAGATTTACCTCAGATCACAATTTGCTTCCTGATTCTAGGTATACTAATTTCATTAATAAGAATAACTACAGTAATAATTTTAATTACCTTACCTATTTTAAAAGTAAAAACCTGAAATTAAAAAATGTCTTCATAATCCTCCTTTGCTTAATCAGGTTATTCATTTGACCATATCCCTTCCAATTCATCCAGACATGTAACTATTTCTTAGACTCTATTTTTTTGGGGGGGGGCTCTGAGTGATTTATGACTTAAAAAAAATCTCAGGATCCAAGCTCAACACAAAATAACATTTTTAAGAGAGTGTGAAATCATAAATAATAAAACACCTGCCTATAATAAGCTTCTTTGTAACTCTTTCTGACCCCTTAAGTCTCAATTCAATTCCCATTCTCACAAAAGCATATTTATTTATTCATTTAGTTTGTCACTCATGTACAAGATAACAGGAATAAGAATAAATATGAATAAGAACACAGGAAATGGGTACAAATAAATGGGGACAGTGGGACAGGGGCGTTAGACACGCTGGTGTGCTTATGCATGCCCCTGACAGACCTCTTAGAAATGGGGTGAGGCAGTGGCGGGTTCCGTATCCCGTTTCAACCAATATGGTTGGAACGGACCCGGCATCGCCCACATGGATGCACGCAGCGCAGACGTGCGCAGTGCACGCATGTGTTATAGCTGCAAATAACACTTCCACAAGCCTCTGCGATGCTCCAGCTGCTCAGTGAAGCATCGCACAGGCGCTGTATGTGCCATGCACGTGCGCCGAAGCGCCAAAAGTTTTAAAACATGGTAAGGAGCTCAGGCGGGCGGATGGGCCCTCCGGAATACCGTACCGGAATGGTATCTGGTGCTCTGGGCAGGCTCCCGTACGCCCGTACCAGGGCATACCACCTGCAACCCACCACTGGGGTGAGGTCAATAGTAGACAGTTTAAGGTTAAAGTTATGGGGGTTGAGGATGTAACAATGGAGTCAGGTAGAGCATTCCAGGCATTGACCACTCCGTTGCTGAAGTCATATTTTCTGCAATCGATTTTGGAGCAGTTTACCTTGATTTTCTATTTATTGTGTGATCGTGTATTATTGCGGTTGAAGCTGAAGTAGTCATTGACAAGTAGGATGTTGTAGCAGATAATTTTGTGTGCTACGCTTAGGTCAGACTGTAGGTGGCATAGTTTGTGCAAGCCCAAAATTTCAAGCCTGGTGGCATAAGGTGTTTTGTTGCGAGCAGAGGAGTAGAGTACTCTTCTGTTGCAATACCTCTCGACTCGCTCAATTGTGTTAATGTACAGTGTGGATTTCAGACAGATGAGCTGTATTTGAGAATTGGTCTAGCATAGGTTTTGTATGCCCTAGTTTGCAGTACAATATTACTGGAGAAGAAGCTTCACAAGATTAGGTTAAGAAATATCTGTGCACTCTTTCCACAAGCTTTTCTAGATACCAAATCTAGTATTAATCTCCTTTCTTCTGCGGGAGATTTACAATGATTGGACGTTTGAATCTGGAGGTTTGTGGCCCTATCAATCCATCATCTCTCTGAACACAAAATTAGCACACAGAAAGATGCTATTCATTCCTCTTCCTTATACCACTTTCGCACACTTGAATAACAAGCTTGGGGGGAAAAAATCAATGAGAATTCCTGTTGGTACAGCCATCTGTCTTCATGCCCATAATTAAGTCTCTCTCAAATACCACTGTATTGAAAATTGAACAACATTTCCATGCAGGCAGGATGTAATTACATAGATAGCATTAATTTTGTCACCTACGTATTTGAAATTTAATTTTCTGTATGTGAAAATGCATCTTAATAAGCTCTATAGATTAGGGTAAAGGAAGATGCCATCGCAACACAATTTCTTTTACAGATTCACAGCTGTTTCTAAACTATTGTCATTTTGCCTGCTGACTACCCTCTAAGCATTTTTAAATTAATTAACTATGTATGAAATGCCTTCAATGAATTAGATTCTACTCTAATAGAAGGAGCATTCCAAGGTCTCAGCCAGAGGTCTTCCGCAACTAAAGTGGCTGAAATAGGACACCAGTACTATACTTCAGGATTATGATAGGTGACTAATTCCTCTATAATCACAAATATCATTTTTTTCCCAATATATTTCAGCAAAACAGAAAGACTTCTATGCATACACATCCAAATAAATAAATAAATAAGTGCAGTTATATCATTTGTGCAATTGTGAAAATGAGAAAGAGCAACAGGGAGTTATGTTTCCCACTTCCCACTTCCAAGCTCAAATTAGATTCCAAATATGGAATCAGTAATGACAGTAAAATTATGAAATCACACAATCCTGAGCAATGTCAATGTAATCTGCATTCGACATATGCTTCACATATGAAGAAATGCCTCACCATTTCTTCAAACGGAACTACATTTTGAACTATGGACTTAGGTCTCATCCCCCTCCCAAGGTCCTGTTATCAACTGTAAAATATTTTATGATAAGTTAATTAAATTCATTTGAGCGTTAACTCTACAAAGGTTTGTGGCCCGTCAGTTGCCAGCAGAGCTAGCAGCAGAGTCATATGAGGAGGAGGTTGAGATCAAAGGCCAGTATCTGAGCCTTTGGAAGTCTCTGATAAGGAAACAGCATCAGAGACAGAGGCGAAGCAGGGTCCTTCCATCCTCCCCCAGGTGGCGAGGCAGCTGTCTCAGGACCTGAGCTGAGTGAGCAGGAAGAACAGATGGGATTCATTCCAGATGCACATATGCACAGAAAGGAAAGGAGAGGAGAGCAAAGGAAAGCAATTAGCCGGCTCTCAGGGAAAAGCAGTCATAGAGGCTAGCCACCCCCTTCCTGGCTGGGAAATAAATAGTAGGAGTGGCCTGTTGTCACAGACAACCATTCATTTTCTAGTATGCAGCAAGCAATTCGAATTCCTTGGCCAGAACAGGTTTGTTGAGACCAGGGGTAGTCAACCTTTTTATACCTACCGCCCACTTTTGTATCTCTGTTAGTAGTAAATTTTCTAACCGCCCACTGGTTCTACAGTAATGATGATTTCTAAAGTAGGGAAGTCAATTAAATTAAAAAAAAGGAAAATGCTTCCGTATTGGACAAAACCCCTATCGCCCACCATGAAAGCTGGAACGCCCACAAGTGGGCGGTAGGGACCAGGTTGACTACCACTGGTTGAGACTAATCATGTTTGGTTTTTGTTTATCCATGTGAAAAACAGACTGTTACTGCCCTGTTTTGAAAAGAGAGGTTGTTTTACTCGTGAGTAAGCAGCTTATCATTACTTGCAAAGGCTGGGTCAGAACAACAGGCAAAATCCAATGTGATGATAGGAACAATATCTTTGAATATAGCAATAGCAATAGCAATAGCAGTTAGACTTATATATCGCTTCATACGGCTTTCAGCCCTCTCTAAGCGGTTTACAGAGTCAGCATATTGCCCCCAACAACAATCCGGGTCCTCATTTTACCCACCTCGGAAGGATGGAAGGCTGAGTCAACCCTGATCCGGTGAGATTTGAACAGCCAAACTGCAGAACTGCAGTCAGCTGAAGTAGCCTGCAGTGCTGCATTTAACCACTGCGCCACCTCAGCTTTTTTAAGGAATATCTGGAATTCCTTTGTGGTCTGTGAACTCTAATATGCTAGACCTATAGTATTTCCATAGTATGCTTGTATCTCACATGGCCCTGACACATGTCATTGTTTCAGAGCATATATGACTATTTGAATTTGAGAGGCTGTCACTTCTTTTTAGGAGGTTACTTTGCCAAGGCCACCATCTGCTTTCTTCCAAACACATCCTCCTTGCAGCCCTTCATTTTTGACAACTCCTCTCTATTGTCCAGCCTTCTCTTTTTGCAAACAGTTGTTGAAATGAACAGGTTTCAGGCCTGGAAAAGTGACTGAGGCAACAACGGTCACTCTGGTGGATCAACTTTATCAGGATCAAATAGGGGAGTGTATCCCTGTTGGACTGTTAAAATTCTCACAATCTTACCATCAGTCATAATAACATCCTTCTGGACTGCCTGCAGGCCTTACGGAGTTCTACTTCTCCAGTCAGTGATTTCAGTCAGTGGTCATGGGAAAGGAGGATTGGGCCTGGTTCACCTGTGGTGTACCACAAATACTCCAGAGATGGTATTCAGCCGGTTCGGACTGGTTTGAGTCAACCGGGAATGTGACCCACAGGTGGGCCACCCCCGCCCACCCGCCCTGGCTCTATGCCATCCTATTTAGCCATGTTTTCAAAGCTGTGTACATGTGTGCAAGCTGCACGCACGAGCAAAGAACATGCGCAGAAGGCCACGCACATGCACAGAAGGCGCATACACTCACAAAGCAAGCATGCACACACACGGCAAACCAGTGGTAATCTTCTGTGCATCCCACCTCTGAAATACCCCCATCCTCTTTGACATGAAGCCAATAGGACTAGTCATTCAACAGTTCAGGGAACAATATCTTTAATACTCTGATGATAGCCAGTATTTTTTTTTAAGCTCAGATCAGATTGGAGATGTTCTGGCAATCTTGAGATGAAAAGATCTGGATGGAATAGAACAACCTGAAGTTAGGTACCCCTCGCACATATGTGCTAGTCATTCCTGACTCTAGTGGGCAGTGCTCATCTTCGTTTCAAAGCCAAAGAGCCAGCACTGTCCAATGAGGTCTCCGTGGTGTTGTGGCTAGCATGGCTAAATGCCGAAGGTGCACGGAACACTGTTACCTTCCCACCAAAGGTGGTACTTATTTTTTCTACTTGTGTTTTTACCTGCTTTCAAACTGCTAAGTTGGCAGAAGCTGGGGCAAGTAATGGGAGCTCACTCCATTATGTGGCATTAGGGATTTGAACTGCTGAACTGCTGGCCTTTCTGATCAACAAGCTCAGCGTCTTAGCCACTGAGCCACCAAGTCCCACTGGGTAATCTGAAGTTAAAACCTAGTAAAACAATATTTCTATTATTCATAGAGATTCCCTATACATCTTGCTGAAGAAGCATTACTAGTAAGGAAAGTGCCAGTCCATGACTTGGAGGAGAAGGAAGGAAGGAAGGAAGGAAGGAAGGAAGGAAGGAAGGAAGGAAGGAAGGAAGGAAGGAAGGAAGGAAGGAAGGAAGTTTGGTCCTTGTTCTCTTGGAAAGATATGATTCAATAGATTCCTATTAGACAAAAGACTGGACATCAAAGCCAAAGAAATCATCCAATCACTTTCTTTCCATTGTCCCATATTAAAATTGTAGGGATAGCACCACTCCCTTGCCTTGTTACTGAGTAAAGTTAAGGGTTATCAAAGCAATAAGGACAATGTAAAGTATGCGATCATACTTTTCTGCTGCCTAAAGAAACAGAAGAAACCATTTTAATGTGACTGTGAGGAAGAACCCTTAGTTAATCAAAATGTCCTGCTCTATGTACATCACTGATAAGATTCTAGATTTTTCCTGTGTTTAAAATATCTTCTAGTTCTCTCAGCAAATAGTCATTTCTGAGTGATTATATCAAATTCCAATAAACTCTCAATTTCAGAAATCAATAAGATGTTTGAGAGGAGTGCCAGTCACGTCAGCCAGAAAACGCTTGTGTCTTCAATAATTCATTAGAACCCATTAACTTCTAAGAGCAGACCATTTAATAGCTTTCCACACTTCTACAGCATTAAATCATTTAAAAGCCTATAGTTAATGGGAAATGAACCATCCATCAGAAAAGGATAGACATAAAATCTCCTGTTTTCAGGGCAATGTTATGGGAGGTAGTAAACAAGAAATTAACACCATGTTGTTGCCTTTTTGGTGAGCATGCAGTCTTTCCAGAGATCAAGAGTACATAACTTGACTTGTATTCTACAATATGCAGCCCCCACTTTGCCTTGTCTCCAAAACTTGCATTATTATGCCAGTAAAAATGTGATAAAATAAAGGTAAAGGTTCCCCTTGCACATATGTGCTAGTTGTTCCTGACTCTAGGGGGCGGTGCTCATCTCCGTTTCAAAGCCAAACAGCCAACGCTGTCCAAAGACATCTCTGTGGTCATATGGCTGGCATGACTAAATGCTGAAGATGCACTGAACACTGTTACCTTCTCACCACAGGTGATCCCTATTTTTCTACTTGCGTTTTTTCATGCTTTCAAACTGCTAAGTTGGCAGAAAAAAAAGTGATAGAAAATGCCAAAATCGCAATAGGTGTTTCCCGGTAATCTTGGACTTGAAAATAAATTAGATAGATGTGCTCATAACCTGATATACATAATACATTCATGAAGATGAAAAATATCCTAAATCCTATGAAATAATGTTTTTTTTTAAAAAAAAATGGCTGAACATCACAATTCCCAGCATATTGCATCTTTTCTTTTCCATGAAAAGTTGTCTGCCTCTGTAATAAATTATGTGGTTGTATATTTTCTCCGTCTCATGCAAGAATGAGCAAGCTTTCCATAGCCTGGTGGTTTCCCATTACTATGGCAATATATAGTAAGAGGAACAAAGGATTATGCTGCCCATCACTTTAGTAATCAAAATAAAATCTGTGATCCTGAAATCGAATATATTCTTCTCTCCTGAATATTTCAGAAAGTTATTTATTTCCTCTAGAGCGGAATCCAAACCGCATCTAAAAAAATGCATGAAAGACTAAAAGTTTCTCTATTCTAACAGTTTTTGTTTTGCTGTTTTGTAATTAGGCTTTGGAAAAAAATGAAAAAAGTTTTATAGTTTGATTGTACACAAACGGAACACATTAATTAAAGATGTGAATTTAGATGTATTTATTTCTATTTTTGCTGTTTCCACAGATAATTATTTCTACCCTTAATGCAAATAATATTTTAATCGTACCCTAAAACCTAAAGTAAACCTATTGCATCATCACAGTCTTTAAGGCTAGTCCAATAGGAGTAGAGTAGAGGTTGCTCTCTTCTTCACATACAATATGATAATTGTTCACACTCAGTTAAATTTGGAGACTGCACATCTACCTAGGTGAATACTTTAACTTTTTCAGACTCTCCTCATATGTTCTCAGCAACTGCCTCAATGCAAGAGGGGAGAGGAAGGAGAAAGGCGAGGGAGGGGAAGGGGGAGGAACAGGAGAAAAAGGAGATAATACAACTGTTCTTCAAGTTATAACTATTCACTTTCTGTCTCTCAAGTTACAACAGCACTGTAAAAAAAGTGATGTATGACCAGTCCTTGAACTTAGAGCATCTCCATGGTCATGTGATCAAGATTCGGAGACTTGGCTACTGGCATGTACTTAGGAGAGTTGCAGCATACCACTGTCATGAGATTCCCATGTATGACCTTCCTAACTGTCCTCTGACCAGCAAAGCCAATGGGAGAAGTTAGATTCGCTTAATGACAGTATGGCTCGCCTAACAACTGCGGTGATTTCTTTAACAACCATGGCCAAAGAAAACATAAAATTGGGCATAACTCACTTGCTTAACAGCAGAAATTCCAGTCCTGGTTGTGCTCACAATTTGAGGACTACCTATGCAAGGAATCTCATGGAATCTCATAGGGGAGTAACCAGAATATGTACAGAGTTTAGATTCTGGCATGCCTGTGCAAGAATATCTGTCATTAGAGACAAATTTCTTTTTGAAGCCTAGCACCGTGATAACGGAGCCATTTCTTAGGGCATGTGAGGCATTGCCTTGTCAGCTCCAGCATGTATGTGCATGCTGGCCAGCTGATTTTGACCTTCATTTTCGGCCATTTTTTGCCCTCTGGAGGCTTCAGGGAAGCATCCTGAAGCCTCCGGAGGGATAAAAACGGCCCTACGGACAACCCGGAGGTTGGAAAACAGACCATTTCTGGCCTTGGAGGGCCTTCGGAGGGCCTTCGAGAGGGCAGGGAGGTTGTTTTCACCCTCCCCAGACTCCTAAAAAGCATCTGGAGCCTGGGGAGGATGAAAAACGGGACCACCGTGCCATCACGTGCCAAAAGTGGGGGATCCACGTGCGCATGGGTGGGGGGGGAGACCACATAGAATTATGGGTGTGGGCATGCACGCACACAACCCACTCGTACTCCCCCCGCTTTCAGCATGTGATGGCAAAAAGGTTAACCATCCCTGGTCTGGCATGTGCTCAAACACATGTGATTCTGTGAAGGAAATCCTCATCTATCCAAAATGAAATATTGGAGTGTATTGGAAATGTTGCAGTATTATTGAGAAAAATATTAAAACTAAACTCTATCTCAAATTGTCGAAGCATAAATAGCTTTTGTTTTGACCTTAATGTGTTCGTCATATTACCTTGAGTTTCTAAGGTAACTTCCGCACGGCCCTTAAGATCTGGCTATCCCATCAGGCCTGGGGATAAAAATCTTAGTTTGTCCCCTCCCGAATGATGAATGAATGTTGTGCTCTATTTTTTAATATTATGTACTGTCTTATGCTTTTTGTCTTTGTACCCCCTTTCCCGTGTTTTTGTGAGCCGCCCTGAGTCCCCTCAGGGAAAAGGGCGGCCTATAAATTATAATAAATCTACAAATCTACAAATCTAATATTAAAACTGTAGGCGGGTGGGAAGTTATTAAGATCACAGAAATGATAAATGCTCTTATGTTAAACCCTAACCCTTAGGAATTTGATTGAAAGTATCCTCAAGCATCAGCTATTCTTACCTTACTATGTTTTATGATACTGGCTCCCTTTCAGTGTGCATTCCTACACAGATGTCTGTTGTGGCCCAGCAGGAGTTGTTGGAGCTGCCACCAGACTTCGACAGCGAAGGGCCCTATGAGTTGACTTTGAAGGATGTGGAGGACTCTGCACAGGGTTCTGACTCCAAGCAGGGCACAGAGAGGCTGGTTAGCCACCAGGAGGCGCCGGAGCCTTGGACCAGTGGGGAGGAGACAAGGGAGTGTGATCCAGACATCAGCAGTGAGGAGGAGCCAAGGGAGTTGTTCCTAGATGCCCGGCACCGGAGAGCTAATAGGCGTAAAGAACAGTTACGCAGTTACAGGAGGTAATTGAACTTAGCTGGTGGTCATTAGGCTCCTCTCCAGACTATAAAAGGACTGCTTGTGCACATGTCCCTTTTGCAGAAGTCAACGCATTAACTAATGTTGGAGAACTGTATTGTTAGCTTGGCAGGCTGGATTGCTGCCAAGGACCTGTGTGTCTGTTAATAAATTCTGTAAAGTATCTTTGGCTCGGAGTGCTTTGGTGTGGGGCAAGGGGGGTCAGAACAGATGTCTATGGAGATTCTCAGTCATCCAGGTCATGGTTGTCCCAAAGGTGCTTTTTCCAGTGGATTTTCGTTTTTCTTTGGAGACATTTCCCCAAGAAGCTTCAAGAGCTGAAGAAGCTTCTTGGATGGGAAGCGAAACATCTTCAAAGAAAAACCAGAAAGTCCAGTTGTCTCTGGAAAAAGCACCTTTGAGATATTCCTAGACAAATAAACTGAGGATGTTTAAAATCAACTGAAAGCAGTTTAAGAATTTATTTACTTTATGATGAGATGACTTAGCTGGGAAATGAAATGTCTGCAAACAAACAGCCCAGCTCAGAGGGCACCAAGAACTCCAGATGTCAGCGTTCCAAATATCATGCAGAATTAAATCAGAGTCCAAGACAGAGCTATCCTTAAAGTTCCAATTTAATAAGACAGACATGTTGGCACAACTGTGGAATCCCAAATCTGAAAGCTTCCTGGGTTACCACCCAGTTGAAAGTTCATGATCTTGTCTCCACACCCATAAATCCATCACATGGTCCAATCTTTCTCTGCCACACTGGCATTTGCACCCATCTAGTTCCGGTCAGGTGCAGAGACAAAGGATGACCTTGATTTCTAGAAAGGATTTTTTAATTTATTTTGAAAACAAACACATTCTACAATTCTATCCTTTACTATTCCCCATCCCAATTACTACACTAATGAAAGAGCATAGTAAAATAATAGAGTGTGTGGCAGGCCAAAGATCCTAAATGGAATATGACTGCAGGCCTGACACCAGAATTTGTTAAAATATCTGTTGCATGGGATTTGACCCAAAATCTGACTTTTGGCTGTTTGGGGGATTCTATTTGCTTTCAGTAGATTCCACTTGTAACTTTGAAATCTACTATTAGCTTACAAAGACTTCTTATGATTCCACTGAATTCTCCCACTCTTTTACCCACATATACACTCACCTATGGTCCAGGGATGGGCTTCAAAAATGTTAGTAAGGGGTTCTCTTCCTGGTTGCTGAGTGGGCATGGTCATGGTGGGTGTGGTCTAGTTGGCTTCCTGCACCATTTTTTTGCCCTCCCCAGGTTCTGGAGCCTTTCTGGATGCCGGAAATGGGCATGTTTTTGGCCTTCCTGAACTTCCGGTAACTTCCAGTATAAACATGATTATGAATACATGAAATGGATACGAATAAATGGGGTTGTTAGGACATGGACTGTAGGCACTTTGGTGCACTTGTGCACGCCCCTTACAAACATCTTAGGAATGGGGTGAGGTCAAGAGTAGATAGTCTGAGGTTAAAGTTTTGGGGTTTTGGGGAACAAACCACAGAGTCAGGTAGAGCAGTCCAGCTGTTGACCACTCTGTTGCTGAAGTCGTATTTTCTGCAATCGAGTTTGGAGCGGTTTACCTTGCATCTGGATCTATCCAACTCCTATTGATAGCTTTAGGCTCTTACAGGCATCTTCCCTTTCCTCCAGTCTCTGGGCATGAATTGTATTAGCTGTCAATAGTAGTTATGTTTGGTACTACAAGTGAGTAATCACAGTTGCATAGTTCTTTAAGACCTTCTCCATAGCTATTTTCTGGTTATGTTTCCAACTGTGAGGTCAGAGTCAGGAGCTGATAGATATCATTTCAATATAGCCATAAGAAATTTAGCCTGGACTTTTTGAACACTTACTGTGCCACTCAGGAATGCAGCACACTTGTTATTGATTGCTCTCTCTAACTTCATGCTGTGCCTACACATGCATGTTAGCTTCAACTGGGGTTTTGGGTTGTTTTTTTAATGGCACAGTTTAAGCTTTCCCTGAAAGCTAAAACATTGTCACTGTGTTCAGAGATAGCTAGATAGGCAACAGGCATGGAGGAAGGACTGTGTTGAATAGTATCAATGGGAGGAATCCCTTCTGTTTCAATTTGCCCATTCCCTCAACCTGCTCCTTTTTGCCACTTGATAGGTCACTGTTGTGACTCAGCAGAAACCTGTGAGTTCTTTCGGGATGCAGGATAATGAGCAGCTGTTGCTTGTTAGGGTCTTCTCCTGCAGATAAAAGACTGATGGTGCAACGCCCTAGTTGCAGAAGTCAACGTTCGTTCGTTCGTTCGTTCGTTCGTTCCGTTCCGTTTCTGTTCTAGTTCATGTTCATGAATCAAAGAAGCACTTGGATAAGTGATTTGCTTTATATAAACCTGGTTTGCTGTGAGAGTTTGTTTTTGCATTTGCTGTTTAACTTTTTGCCAGAGAATTTATCTATGTTTATTTTGGGCTCGCATCCAGCAAAAGCCGGGACTGATAAAGACATTCCTTTGCAAGCTGTGTGTGGCTGTCATTTCTGAACGGGCTAGGTGGGGGTCAGAACAGGTCACTAAACCTGCCATCATAAGCATCTGCCTCAACTTCCCCTCTGTTCCACAAACTCCACATCAGGGAGAGTGGATGGTTACTTGTTTGACACTTAGCAGAGAGGAAATGAAGCAAGGGAAATTCACCAATCCCTTTCTTGAATCTGACCTGTAATATAAGGAAGGGCAATACCCAGCAGAGACTGGCAATGGAGGCACAATGTATGCTGGAATGCATTTTTACCAGCTGAAGAGCTGATTAGATATCATTTTAATTTAGCAATATAAAGTGTCCTGTGTCTCAATTTAGAATGCACATTATCACTAGATCCAAATCTATTCATGAAAAAAACTTCCATATTTGAATCTATGGTTTCCCTTATTGAAGACAATTCATACATGTCAAGAAACATTTGTGAAGATCATACATGATGAAATAAGATCTGGAAATGGTTTTTTAAACCTATTATTTATAACTTAATGTTTTTTTTTCTCCAGTTTGATGGCCCATAGAAAAATCAAAGGCAAATTTACAATGATTCAAATTATTGTTACATTTTCTTTCTTTCCTATTATTTTTGACCAACACCAACATGTTGTTCTGTCCTAGGCTTCCCCCAAAAGCACGAAGCAGATTCCTGGTCCTGACAAAATCCCTTCTATTAAACAAATGTGGATTCCTCTCATTCACATTCAGCAAAGGCCTGGCAAACAGTCTTTCAAAGGAATATTTATGACTACAGACCTTATCTATCTTGGAAAGCTGCCATGTAAATATTTTCCAAATGAGGTGCTATGCAAGGAAAGGCTGGGCACAGAATCTTTGAGATTCACGGACAGATCTTCACACTCCTGAAACAAATCTAATGACCGAATGAACAAATTGTTTCCTGCAAAAGTCCATTCCCCTTTCATTCCTCTTTTATTTCCTATGGGAGGGGCCATTCACCCTCCACCAGTGACTTTACTTCCAAGTCTACTGATTTCTGAGTTGTTCTTTTCTTCTGGCAGCTCTGCGCATGCGCACACTGGACACAGGCTCTAGCTGTTTCTCTGCCTCACTGCTAATGGCCCTTCTGTCGGCACTCTTCTGTCGGCACGCCTTTATGGGTGCGCTGTCGACATCGCGGTTTTATTGCTGCGGTTTTGTCGGCGCGCTGTTGTCGGGCGCGCATTTGTCGGGTCACGGAGCATCTCATTTGAGCCTTCCCCAGCCTCCAGGACTGGCCCATGCTCCTCCCCAACCTCCTCGCTGTCTGACTCTGCTGCCAGCTCTCATGGCGGGCCACAACACACATAGCTCACAATCTTTTAAGTAAATTATATATAAGACCGGCAGGACAGCAAAGTATAGTATATTGAATTGTCCAGTCCTTTTTTCTCCATACACATTGGACAGAAAGACAACTCGTTTTTCAAAAGGACAGAGGAATAAGTTGTCCATTGCAAGTAGCCAGCTAAGCAGAACCTGTCAACTTTTTTTTCCTCCAGAAGAAAATAAGCTGTCGGCAGCAACAACCGTTGATGTCATTTTCCACTGAAGTAGGTACAAAATTACTTAGAAACATGTCTTGTTAGAGCAGATTAAAATGAACAATATTGCATACCATGCATACCATGCATACATGATGTAGTTTATTATCGGTGAAGCCAAATGCTATAAATTTTTGTATCTAAGCTCAGGTGGCTTAAGCAACTTTGTATATTATGTGCACATTTCATAAGGAAACTGCTGCTTCATAACAATGCCCTGACATCATGGAGAGTGACACAGATACAGAGAACAAGCTCACCATTTTGCCAGGGGGCATCTAGAAAATCAGACAGGCCACTATTGCTACTCAAGAAACTGTAAGCTAATAATTCCACATTCACTTCTACATTCTCCCCACAGCTTTTTCTGGGGGGCTTTTTGGGGGCCCATCTACTATCTTAGATGATGACTATTGCAGGGATGTCAAACTCAAGGCCCAGAGACTCGATCTGGTCTGTGGGGGTGTTTAGATCTGGCCCGCGGGGCCCCCCTGCCCCCCCAAAGTCAAACACAACCCTGATGCAGCCCTCAATGAAATTGAGTTTGACACCCCTGGGCTATCGTATTTGAGTTGCAAAATTTTGAACAATCATTAGGTGGCAGTATACAGTGAGCATCCTTGGCTATGATCGTGCTCAGTCATGAGAGACCTGTGGGGTGTGCTGTTTCAGTGAATAGTACATTTAGGCCTTTGAACTTGCTTCTGGGAGAAAGGGACACTTAATATATAGGCTGCTGAGCAGTCTAAACCAGAAGACTTTTCTGGATTTGATGCTGATGTTGAGATTGGAACAAGGCCTGACTTGCTTTAGATGGAAATCAGCCTTTTGGTGGATAGAAATAAAGATACACAGCATGTATGTACACAGTATAATCAGCTACAAACCCTGTTTTATTGAATAATGATACAGAATAGTGGGGACAATACGCCAACACTGTAAACCACTTAGAGAGTGCTATAAAGCACTATGAAGGATAAATAAGCCTACGTGCTATTGATATATATGATATTGATATTGATTGATTTGTTTGTTTTCATACATTTTTGTTTTCGTAGATTTTCATGGGTACAGGTATGCAGGTTTTGGTGTATTCGGGTCTTTTCCCCGTGTAAGATTGAGAGTATCTTGGCGACATTTGGACGAGGTCCCACTCGTCATCTTCAGGCTGGTGTCTTCGGCCTCGTGCCTGTGCGAGCAAAGCGTGATCGGAGCTGCCATCCCTCTATAAATACTGGTGTGTGTGTGTGGAGTGCTGGCTCTGTTGCTGCAAGCAGATTGGTTGGTTGTGTTGTAACATCTTGATTAGTTGCTGGAGTTGGGGTACTGGCTGTGTGCCTATTGTTCTTTTGTGTTGTAATGACCTGGGTAATGGGCTGTGTGATGACCTCCTGAGCTCTATTGTAGTGATATCCTGAGTCCTGTGCTGCAACCTCCTGGGGGGTTATATAGCATTTAGGCTTATTTATCCTTCATAGTGCTTTATAGCACTCTCTAAGTAGTTTACAGAGTCGGCGTATTGTCCCCAGCCATTTGGGTCCTCATTTTACTGACCTCAGAAGGATGGTAGGCTGAGTCAACCTTGAGCTGGTCAGAATTGAACTCCTGGCTGTGGGCAGAGGCAGCTTGCCATTCTGAATTCTTTTTTTTTTAATATTTTTTTTTATTTTTAAAACCAACAAAAACAAAACAACACATACAAAAAAACTTTCCTCAATTTCGTCAAGCATGTTGTTTGGTTACAAGCTTTTGTGCATCAGTTTTTATAATTAGAAATAAGATCACTTGTTATCCATCAAACATAACTAAATACTTCACTATCATTGAGCATTATGTGTTCAGGTTACTATTAATATTAATCATCGATAGAGTATACAATACTTATAGTGTGGCATATTCAACTCCAGAAATAGTTTTTCATTGTTAATCCAAGTAGTTATTGAATATTTCAATTCATGTATGTATCAATCATTCATTACATCATCATTAGTCCATTTAACATATAAAAATCTGTCCAGTATAACATGACCACTACTTACAATTATATATAGCGTTCAAATCATGCCTCTCTTATACATTAAATACATTATTGTCCTTTATATATCATATGATCAAACACTCTATTTCATAGCAAAAAACTTTCATAGCAATGACTATAACTTTCTGGTAGTACATAAATAAACAATTTCATTTCCAAGTTTTTTTGTCTAACCATTGGTAAAACAAATCCCATATCTTATTACCATTCTGAATTCTAACCACCGTGTTATCACAGCTCAGTGGTGAATCTCCTGCAGAAAATCCAGAAAGAGAAGATAGTATTCATAGTAATCAGAACAGAAGCGAAGTACAACATTACAGGATGTTATTTTCATCTCTCCAGATTTTCCAAAAGACCAGATTATTTTCCTGAGTCACAGGAAAGCATGCACAAATGATTATGGACAAAAATGAAGTGAATTCAAGTGAATCATGGGTGAAGAATGGAAAGCAAATGACAGCAATTCTCATGCCACCTTGCATTTAGAAACTAGGGACTGAATAAGTGGCTTGCTTATTGCTTATTGCTGAAAAACTAAAAGCATGATTTGTGAATCATCAGATGCTCACTTCTAGTGCTCCAGCATTCTTGAGCAATGACATCCCCAGACCAGTCTGATCCAGAATCTAGAAGGGACTGTCCAAAGAAAGTTAAACTTTTGGAGGCAAAGACTTCATAGCATCATTAATGTCACAGCGACATTGGTTGGCGCTCAAGTGGATTAGTGTAAAAATGTTCTTTCAGTTAATAACCTTTTTGCAAAATTTGATAGAATGCTGGGAAAATTACTAAGTATGAAGGATGGGGCAATAAATTATCTGATACTTGAAGTTCAGGAAGAACTTATTAACATTCTTTCTTACTGTTTTAGGAACAGAATCATAAAAAGGATGCTTTGCAGTTATGGATATCTCAGATATTGATGAGAAGGATCAACTCATTCAGGTGATTTGCTACAGGTGTACAGAAAGTCATCTGATTCAAAGCCAAAGAAATGCTTTGAGTTGCAACTACCCCATGGTTCCCCAAAAATAAGACAGGGTCTTATTTTCTTTTCACCCCCGAAATAAGCGCTTGGCCTTATTTTTGGGGAGGTCTTATTATTTTTGAGGTGCAGGAGATTCCTTAACCTCGGCTCATAGCCTGGATCAGCTGATCCAGAGAGAGCTGGAAGTTCTGTCTCTGTTTCTGGCACACTCTTACCAGCCCTAGCGTCTCTGAGCCTGCCGCTCTTTTTTCGTCCGCCACTAAGAGAAGGGGTGCGTAGCTAGGATTTGCAGGAGTGGCTTCTTTGAGGGCATTCCATGTGTCTTATTTTTGGGGAAACAGGGTAAGAGTGGATTACATACTAAGAGTCAAATTAAAGTTACAGCACAATAAGGTGGTGTTACAACAGGCGCTAGGGATGGTAAACAAAGCAACTCAAACTGTATATTATAAGCTTTTAAATGGAATAACAAAAGTATAAGAATGGAAAAGAAAAAGAATAACTATGTGAATGTATACCTATAATTGTATGTAAGAGAATAAATGACAATAAGAATATAAAGCACAATATAGGTAAACAATATTTTGTTATAAATAGCTAAGTATAAATAAATATAGAATAGTACATAAAAATGGATAACGAATAAGGACACCAAGATAGAAATGTATAGAAGGGAAAACACTAACTGTAAAGAAACCGATTTGGAACTGCTGTATGATATATGACGGAACTTCTTGTTCCTATGTTGTTTTAAGTCATGTGTTTGTTTCTGTTGATGTGTTTATGTGTTTAAAATAAAAAATTTTAAAAAGTTACAGCACAATCAAAAGCTATATATGCCTATTATGTTTTTTTCACAAGCTTAGTTAAACTATATCAGCAGGCATTAAAAACTTCACTTACAGAATGTTTTTATAATTACTAACGATAACTTTGCACACAGTATCAAACAATGAAACAAAGACATCTTCCTTATGTACAAAAACCTTACTCCAAATTCTACTACACGTAGTATCTATAAATAGGTGGTCAGGATAGAATGAAGTTCTATTTCTCATTCATTTCTGCATCAGAAATATTCAATAAGTATTAACTGGAAACCTAACAAAATAGTAACAAGCATACTTTTGATAATAAGGATCAGAGCAGCCTTCAACGCTGGGAATAGAACAGCTAGGATACAGATCCAAAATAGTGTTAAGAAAAAACACTTGGCTATTTAACTATTTAAATCTTTAGGCTGACATAAATTTATAAAGAGATTTAATTTTTATGTTCACATATTTTGTGTGACATAAAATACCATAGCTATAGCAGATGTTGCATCTCAGATTGACACATATAATGGGAGTCCCGGTCTAACACTGAGACAATTCTCCTGGGAAATAAGATGACAGAACAGAAGCTAGAACTCTTAAAATCACAAATGAAAAGGTTCCAGTTCATCATTTTGTGTGCCCAGAAAGCTTTGAGACATATCAGTTGCATTTCAAAATGATCCAAGTAAAGCTGCAGAGTTTGTGCAGACCTTGCTCAATCATATGCCAGATGTTAGAAATCAGTATGATGGCATGAATTGAATTGAACTGAACTGAATACTTTATTTGGTAAGTCATTTCTGAAAATGTTGCAAAACATTGTACTCATTTTTTAAGTGTCTGCAATTCCCCCCCCCCACCTCAATCATATTAAAGAATAACAAATAATTATTATTCTTGAATTAATATTTTTCCCAGGGATAACAGAGAGGTCAGAAGATTACGGGAAAGTTAGCACTAGCACTTAAGACTTATATATCGCTTCACAGCCGTTTCTAAGGGGTTACAGCCGTTTCTAAGGGGTTTACAGCCTTACAGCCATTTCTAAGGGGTTTATAGAGCTAACATATTGCCCCCAACAATCTGGTTCCTCGTTTTATTAAGAACACTTCACATTGTCACCCTGGCATCGCTGTTAGGTTGACAGGACCGCATATTTGTATCTCTGTCTCCAAATTGTGGAACATACAGCTCTACACTACTGATTTTCTCTTTTCTTGAACACATTCAATATAATTGGCCATGTAAATGAATACTTAATAATTTACATAGCTTCTGCATATCTTAATAACTGGAAGAAGAGTGTCCTTCCCTTATCACTAGAGACATAATGCAAGAGCCTGCTTTATTACAATAATTACATTAACAGCAGGAGAAAATAAAGGAATAGTTTGCAACCAATCCCATCCCAAATTATTTCTACCTATATTAAGGAAGTGGGATTCGAAAGGCTAGTTTGTAAATCACTAGGAACAAATAAACAGTATATCAGCAGCAGTCATCTCATACTTTCAGCATAAGCAAGTTCCAAGTAAACACATACAGTAGGTAAATATTTACACAGAATAATCTGGAATCTCCAATGCTTAAATATACTTTTTTATTTTCATTTTCATAATATGCAATCACATGTATACTATTACATAGCCAGTATCCTATTGTATTAAGTAGCAATTACATCAGTTCCTCTTGTCATCAACACCCAAAAATCTAAAAACCCATTATTAGGTCTTCTGCCCTCCATACACCTCTTTCTTCTAACTCTCACCTACCTCCTTTCTTCCCTCCAGCATCCTTTCCTACTCTACTTCCCCTTCCTTTCTCCTTCTCCTCTCTCTACATTCCATTCCTCTTTATCCTCCTCATCTTCCCCCCCTTACCCTCTCCTATCCCTCTCTTCCCGTCTTTCTTCTCCCTTCTGTTTCCCACTCTTCCTCTCATTGGTGTATTTCCGCTTCTGAGCAAACTCTAATCTATGTTGATGGTATTTATACTTCCATAACAATATACTTAACATATCCTAGTTTTAAAGAAAATCTCCAATGCTGATAGCAGCATACAGTTTTGCGAACCTACATAAATAATGGTCGACAATTATAATAAAAATATATATCCTAGATATAACGTCGATATATTTCTTTGAAGGAAAAAAATCCCAGGATGTCCCATCTAGGGAGCAGCTTAGATATTTTATTTGTTGAATATAGTTTCCCCCATATTTATCCCTTAATCTTTAATTTAAAATCTTTAAAGTTTCTTTCCCTGAAGCCATAAACTGTAATATGAGGTTGTTAAATAAATTTCACTTGATCTTAGCTTCTAGTCTTCGCAGAGAAGGAGGAAGCGAAAGTTCAAAGGAAGACGTTAAGTCTTAATAGATTGTGACAGAAAGATCTATGCCAAAGTGCATAGGAATTCTGCAGGTGCTCCGTTATTGATACTGTACCCAATTATTTCAGTAATCTATGAGGATGGATTCCATTAAAATAATATATTGCACAGCATTACAAAATTAAATTAGCTGTTCAAATCATAGCTATTCTTCAAGTAGTACATTATAATAGAAAATTGGGCATAGCTTTACTTCTCTGTGTCAGGATAACAATGCTACAAATAAAGGGCATGAATAAGCTTTCTTGGCAAAGAACAATGATTAAATTAACAAATAAAATTAAACTCGGTGGACTAACACATAGGGCTGTGGAAACCTTTAAAAAGGTTAGAAGCATACTGTTTAAAAAGATATGTTTGGAAATATGGAGGCACTGGCATGCATAAGAATATGATGTAAACTTGTTTTTTAAAAGGCATCTTTGGTTTGCATTAAAACAATGTTCTGATTGCATCACAAATGCAGTAGTCATCCTTACCTTTCACAGAGGCCCTGAGTTTTATAAATATGAGCATGATAGTGTAGAATAATCATATCCAAGGACCAGTGGTGAGTTTCAAAAAATTTTTGGAACCTCTTCTGTAGGTGTGGCCTGCTTTCCGGGTCCACTGGTGGAACCTCTTCTAACCAGTTCGGAAGATTTGACGAACCGGTTCTACCGAATAGGGGTGAACTGGTAGGAACCCACCTCTGCTACAAAGCATGATGGGGTGGTATGGAAGTCTAGGTGCTATTGCTATTTTGTTTCATTAAAGACTACAGCAGCACCATTATCACAACCACTGTAAATATTGCTTTGCTATAAGTATCCAGTTCTACTATTTTGTTCTGAATACTAAAAAAAAATCTGATTTCGATATAATAGCTGCATCCCTATGTACTCTACATATTGCAGTAGACATGGCACCATGACAAGGAGAAATTAGTACATGCATATGCACGAGGAAGAGAGAAAACAAAGGACAACTTAAGGACACATTGAATTTTACTGTCCGACAATATTCAGAGTGGGTGATTTATGCGCTGTGCATTTTCCATTTGCTCTTTGTTGCATGTAGAAAATAGAAGCAGGGATATTTTGCTTTCCATCAGAGCCATGAAAAATGGGCCAAGCTGTCTCATCATGTCTTCACCAGCTCTTGAAAAACTAAGACCCCGTTTAAGTAGTGCAGCTGCAGCTCTGTATATTGAATTCACGTGAGGTCAAGAAAAGGCCCGATACTCTCTTCGTATTGAAGATACATTATACTGGGTATCCAATCTTTCCCATGATCGAAGTGTTTTATATGTTATTTTATTTATATTTATATTTTATTTATACAACTAGACACAAGAACAGTTTTTCCCAAATGCCATCACTCTGCTAAACAAATAATTCCCTCAACACTGTCAAACAATTCAGGGGTTTGCATTATTATTACTATTAATCTTCTCATCGTTCCTCTCACCCATCTCCTCTCACTTATGACTGTATGACTGTAACTTTGTTGCTTGTATCCTTATGATTTATATTGATTGTTTCTTAGTATGATTTGATTGCTTATTCGTACCCTATGACAGGGGTGGGTTCTGGCAAGCACTACTGCTGGTTCGCTTGTGGGTGTGCTGGGTGCACTGCGCGTGCTTGATGCGCACTGCACGCACATGCACACTGCAATAAAAATTGTCCTGCGCATGCGCAGAAGCAAAAAACAAGATGGTACCGCTAGGGCGCTGCCCAAAGAACCAGTTCAGGGGAGTGGCAGGCCTGGGTCGCTGCCAGTTCCAGCGACCCAGGCCATCAAACCACTACCAGTTCGGCTAAACCAGTAGGAACCCTTATTGCCCTATGACTACCATTAAGTATTGTACCTTATGATTTGTGATGAATGTATCTTTTCTTTTGTGTACACTGAGAGCATGTGCACCAAAGACAAATTTCTTGTGTGTCCAATCACACTTGGCCAATAAAGAATTATATTCTATTTTATTCTATTCTACTCTACCCTACTCTAATTCTCTTCTAATTATATTCTATTCTACTCTAATTCTCTTCTAATTCTCTTCTCTTCTATTCTACTCTACTCTACTCTACTCTACTCTACTCTACTCTACTCTACTCTACTCTACTCTAATGCTATTCTATTCTAATTCTACTCTACTCTAATTCTATTCTAATTCTATTCTACTTATATTCTATTCTACTCTACTTGTATTCTATTCTAATTCTATTATAAATTCTAATTCTAATTCTAATTCTAATTCTAATTCTAATTCTAATTCCATTCCATTCCATTCTTTGTTTTTATGATGCCCAATTTGTACATAGTGATATGTGTTGTTTGCATACATTTCAAACCTAAAGAAACAAAGCAAATTCACAATGCAATATAACCAAGGCAAAACCACAGCATCTTCTGAATCAAGTTCATTTCAGGACAGGATCATCATCATCATCATCATCATCATCATCATCATCATCATCATCAACAACAACAACAACAACAACATTTTGCTCAATGCTTGGCAGGATAGGGAAAAACCTTCAAGTCCTTCCAAAAATTCCATCATTTTTTTTCTAATATTTGTAGAAAAAAAAGGGGGGGTATGTAAGGCTAACCATATTCTTACAGCATAATTCACTCTGGTATGGAATGGAACAGAGGATAAAGAAGATAATCTTGATTGAAATATGCAGAGGTGGGCTTCAAAAATTTAACAATGGGTTCTCTGTCCAGTTGCTGGCTGGGTGTGGCCATGGTGGGCATGGTCTAGTTGGCCTCCTGCACCATGGGGGGAGTGTTTTCACCTTCCCCAAGCTCCGGAGGTTTTCCTTGAGCTTCTAGAAGGGCGAAAACCGCTTTCCCCAGGCTCCGGAGGTCCTCCAGAGGCCAGAAATGGACCTTCAAGAACTTTCAGGAGACTCATTTTTCCACCTGCCTGAGCCTCTGCATGGGCCCTGTAATTACCTCGCATCCAAAATGGGCCATGTGGAGACTCCTGGGAGGGGAGGAGCGGGGTGGCTGGGCCCAGCCAGGGGTGGGATTTGGAGGTTCTCTGAACCGGTCATAATGTTAGCTATGGGTTCTCTGAAATCCAGGAGAACATGTAGTAGCCCACCCTTGGAAACATGTAATAACTGTTACATAGCAAAAAAAAAAAAAAAGAAATGCTGAAACGTTAGTCTTCTGAAAATAATAATACTGCATTTAGAAGAGGCTCAGGCCTAACTCAGAACTGAAAAACCTTCTTGGATGAGAAGCAAAATGTGTGCAAAGAAAAACCCAAAACCCAAAACCAAAGAGGCTCAGTCAGATGGTCTCCCTGATTCACTGTTGTATAAGGAGCCAAGGTGGCGCAGTGGTTAGGGTGCAGTACTGCAGGCCACTTCAGCTGACTGTTATCTGCAGTTCAGCGGTTCTAATCTCACTGGCTCAAGGTTGACTCAGCTTTCCATCCTTCCGAGGTGGGTGAAATGAGGAACCAGACTGTGGGGGCGATATGCTGACTCCGTAAACTGCTTAGAGAAGGCTGAAAGCCCTATGAAGCGGTATATAAGTCTAACTGCTATTGCTATTGCTATTGCTAAGGAAAGGAAGAACTGTTTCATCATTTCCGTCACCGTCATTGCAAGATTCTGTTACTATAGCCAAGCTCAAGGTAGGTAGTTTTAGCCATCACGTGGAGTTGATTTTATGGCCTAGTCTACCTACTGGGGCTGACAGAAGTGGGCAGTCCTTGAAAGACAGAAATAATCCAATCACAGCAAGTTGGCAGGCTGAAACAGAGACTAATCTTTTTATATAAAATAAACATGTTTCCTCGAATTGCGAATAAGTGGAGGAGATTTTTATACACCAATTCTTCCTCGGTTTTCAACATAATGAGGGCCCAGGTTCTACAATGTCTTTTGGGGGGCGCTTCATGTTCAATGTTTCTAATGTGGGAACAGTGGCTTTTGAGACCGATCTTCACGGAAATGTCTAATTGTTTCTAAGTGTTTTTTATCAGTGCAACCTGGTCTACCCAATTATGGGACGGAGCATACTGCTTCCATGGCAATATTCTCATTTCTTTGTTGGTAAAAATATAAATTTAACGTCCAATGTTTCTGTTTCAGGAACGGAAATATTCTAATACCTGTTACCAGGGATCTAAGGCCTGGAATAATATGTTTTCCGAAAACAGTATGGCTATTTTTATAATGTGATGATTATCAGAAAATTGTACTCAATTGTACAAAAACTTACTGCCTCTTATTTTAATGTAACTCAAATTATTCATTTGGGATTTATTATCGTAATAAACAACTTCAAGGAAATAATTTACATCCTTTCTGTTTTATGAACTTGAAATGCTAGTTCTTAATCTACCAGATTAAGGTGAAAGAACTCATTTATTTCTCCCTCCGTTGGCCTAATTCACTGCATAGATTTAATATACACAGCAAATGTTTTAGGGACACTTCCTGAATATCTTTTTCATAGGTATATAGTGTTAGGAATATAATTCTAACAGTTGGGTTGGCAATATATGAATCATGCAACAATGTTGTACCTGTTTCTTTAAATCATACTGTAAAATGTGATTGGTTGCTGTTTTCCTCAATCAACCATAAGAGGGAGCCAGAATGACTGTTAGCTCTCTGTTTTGTTAGATGCTGGGCTGATCTGATCTGAGTGTTTTGGAAGCTGGCTGTTAGAAAGTGCCATGAGCTATTGTAAGTTTTGCAACTGCTAGCAAACTTAGAGTACCGGACTGTTTGTATGTTTATGGACTATGTTATTTGGATTATCCTTTAACTGAAAGACATTGATGACTGACTGTCTTATCCGTGTATGACTTGGACTGTTTGATGGACTCTGATACCTCTCTTTCCACGAAAGTAAAAGCCTATTTAAACTGCAGTGTCTCTGTATGCTGGTTTGTGTGTTCTCCAACACAACTCGCTCTCCCAACGGGGAGCTTACCTAACATATAATATGTTATTTCTGATCTTGATGTTAATCATAAAATAGTAAATATACATTTATTTAAGAACAGGAGCGGAGTTAGGATTAGGGCTACGGCTAAGGCTGGGGTGTGGTGAAGTTTTTCTATAGAAATAATATACATGGACTAATGTCTGGTCAGCCTACTTATTGGGTGGAATGTGGTTGCCTTCCTAGAGTCTGAGCTAGGTTTTTTTTTTGTATGCAATGTTTGTAGCACAGTTTGGCCTATGGTCTCACTTTCTAATGCAGTGCTAATTATCCAGTGATGAAAATTAAACTGCCCATCCAATCTGCATGTTGAATTTTATTTACCTCAGGAATGTCTGCAAATTGAATCATAGCAACTGGACTCCTCCTCCTCCTCCTCCTCTTCCTCCTCCTCCTCCTCCTCCTCCTCCTCCTCCTCCTCCTCCTCATTTTGCATCTTATCCAAGTAGCTTCTTCAATCTGAACAAGTGAGTTAAGGGAATCCCACATACGTCTTCCAAGGTTTCGTTTTTAATTTCTCACTTCATCTAATTAGGCTGGTTATGGGGAGGAGACAGATAGTTGTTAATGGTTCTTTCTCCTAAATCCTCCTTTTCGGTGAGTCATTATGTGTGACCTCCCTTGTGTGCCTGTGAAGCAGTCTTCCCAGCTTCCTTTATCCCCAGGAAGATCAAGACCACTTCACAAGGAGGTAAAGAAACTCAGAGCTACATAGGAAATTGCCCTCCTCTTCCTCAAGTACAAAGCCAAGGCTTGCAAATTTACTCTGACATATCAAGAACAAACATATCTCCTTCTCTTGCAGTTCATTTAAATGTACTGCTTTGAGGCAGTTGTTTCAATCAACTTAATGGTAGGACTAGCTTTTCACACTCCAAGGGGTATCTAATAAAATTAGTTGGATTGCCACAATGAATTAGCATTGTTTTCTAGAACTGCCAATCAATTAAGTATTTTTTTATGAATTAACCATTTTCTTTGTAATCAATCAAGATACTTCATTATGAATTTCCTACCAATTAAACCCTGTGCTGTCATCTTTAGAGCCGAGGTGGCGCAGTAGTTAAATGCAGCACTGCAGGCTACTTCAGCTGACTGCAGTTCTGCAGTTCGGCTGTTCAAATCTCATCGGCTCAAGGTTGACTCAGCCTTCCATCCTTCCGAGGTGGGTAAAATGAGGACCCGGATTGTTGTTGGGGGCAATATGCTGACTCTGTAAACCGCTTAGAGAGGGCTGAAGCGGTATATAAGTCTAACTGCTATTGCTATTGCTACAGCTAGTTTTAGAAAGTTAACACATTCAAATTAAAGTTAAAATTCACTACTTAAAAGAGCATTTTAATATTTTTCCTAATTTTGTATGAGGGTAGAAAATCAGAACAAAATAATCAAATTAGATCCATTGGTTAAATTCCTTCCCATGTATGTAATCAATCGGGTTTTTTTCTAATGCTGATCTTTGATATACTGTGTTTCCCCAAAAATAAGACAGGGCCTTATTTTCTTTTGCCCCACGAAATATGGCCTTGGGCTTATTATAGGGGAAGGCTTATTATTTTGGGGGGCAGGCGAGAAGCGAGGCGCGCCTTTTACCTTTCCGTCGCGTTCCTTACCATTGTGCTCAGGGAAGCAGCTGGTAAAAAAAACCCCTTCCCGCTAGTTCAAACTTCTTGAAGTCGCGAGAAGGGTTTTTTTTACCAGGGGCTTCCCTGGACACAATGGTGAGGACCACGATGGACCTGGAAAGGTAAGAGGCGCGCCTTGCGGCCCAACACCGCCCACTTCGCCCCAATGGTAAAGGCAGCCATCCTGGTTCCCTTCCCCACTGTCACTTTAGCGAAGGGTGGCAGGTGTGGGGGGGGGAGAAGCGAGATGCGCCTTTTACCTTTCCAGCTCCGTCACGTTCCTTGCTATTGTGTCCAGGGAAGCCACTGGTAAAAAAAAAACCCTTCTCATGAGTTCTATCAAATTTATTGAAGTCGCAAGAAGGGTTTTTTTTAACCAGGGGCTTCCCTGGACACAATAGCAAGGAACGCGACGGAGCTGGAAAGGTAAGAGGCACGCCTCATGGTTCAATACCACCCACCTCGCCCCAATGGTAAAGGCAGCCTGCCTGGTTCCCTTTCCCGCCCTCCCTTTAGCGATGGGTGGCAGGTGGGGGGGAGAAGCGAGGTGCGCCTTTTACCTTTCCAGCTCCGTTGCGTTCCACCCCTGCTCTTCCCTCCCATGCAAAGAGCCCACTGCAAAAAGAGCGGCAGGCCCGCAATGCGATCATCCCCTCCCGCCTGTTCCTTCTCACGCAAAAAAACACCTCCCACCCCACCCCAATGGTAAAGGCAGCCTGCCAGGTTCCCTTCCCTGCCGTCCCTTTAGCGAGTGGTGACAGGTGGTGGGGGGGAGAACCCTAAGAATTATATTGGCAAAAATGTTATACAGGAATTTATAAATGAAATCAGCTTTAATCATTTAAAGGGACACTCAAAAAATAAATCAGATGAGTAATTTGGATATGTGGATTTTAATTAAGAAAAGTGACTTGGACAATTTTCTTATTTTGGATGTACAAAAGTGATGTGCTACCCTTATGAAGGAATTCCTGAGAAAGGGAAAAGAGAAAATAAATCAGTTTTTGAAACATTACCTAAAAGAAATAATAAACATCTTCAAAACTAAAGTAAAGTTTATAAACTAGGCCTATTTAATCAAGATTAAACTGTACATGGTCCTCTTTTTACCAACCAATCTTAACGGATTTTCCATGACTAAAGTGATGAATTATGTGGTTAAAATTGAGGGGAGATGAGGAAAGAATGATAAGAAATTAATTAGTGGGATATTATTTGAAGGAATTAATTGTTTCTACTCACTCTTAATGGAAAGATTTTAAAGATTCATTTTTTTTAGAGCTGATATAATACTGATTAACATTAACCTTGGAATTTGGTAAACAAAAGATATTTTGGTCATTTAATCTTTTATTGAATATTTAACATTCAAGGAACTTTTCAGTCAAACTACCATTAGAAAAGTAAAATTCTCTTTCTCTCTCTCTCCCTCTCCCCCTCTCTCTCTCTCTCACTCACTCACTCACTCTCCACCCACACATCCATATAAACACAATATTGAATTTTTTAATAGTTGGATAAACTCCAATTCTTTCGAACAGTAGATTTGAGCTTAAAACATTCAAAGGAGAAAGCCCAACCATTGCCTCTGGAGAGAGGCTGGGGAAAACTCAGCAACTATAAATCCTTCCTTCAGGAGAAATAGAACTGTTGCAGAGGAATGAAAAAAGTACATTGCTAGCTAAGTGGATGAATAATTTTCATAGGCAATTTTCAGTTTGAAAATCCCAGAAAAAAAGAAACCTATGGTTAGGCAGGGTTTCCTACCCCCCCCCCCCTCTCTTTTTCATTTCTTTGACATGTGAAGTTGCAGGGACTAAAAACAAGAGAGAAGAAAGAGTCAGTTAGGCAGGGTCAAAAGCCAGTAAATCAACCCCATCAAGATAGTTGAATCAAAAGGTTGTCCAAGACAGTCTGTGGGCTAAAGTCAGTAAGTGTTATATCACAAAAGAGATGGAGTGAAGGCTTTACAGCAGGGGTGTCAAACTGCCGTGGGCTGGATACGTCACGCATAGGCCACACCAGTGGTGGGTTTCAAAAATTGTTCGAACCTACTATGTGGGTGTGGCCTCCTTTGTGGGAGTGGCTTGCTGCCCATGTGACCGGATGTGAGTGGCTTGCTGCCCATGTGACCGGATATGAAGATGCCAATGAGTCCCTCCTGGAGAAGGGCAGCATACAAATAAACCAAATACAAATATTTGTCAGAACCACCTTAAATTACCTCACACACAGCACCGGCATGCATAAGAATATGATGTAAACTTGTTTTTTAAAAGGCATCTTTGGTTTGCGTTAAAACAACTTCAACACACACAATGTTCTGATTGCACCACAAATGCAGTAGTCATCCTTACCTTTCACAGAGGCACTGAGTTTTATAAATATGAGCATGATAGTGCAGAATAATCATATCCAAGGACCAGTGGTGGGTTTCAAAATTTTTTGGAACCTCTTCTGTAGGTGTGGCCGAGGTGGTGCAGTGGTTAAATGCAGCACTGCAGGCTACTTCAGCTGACTGCAGTTCTGCAGTTCGGCTGTTCAAATCTCACCGGCTCAGGATTGACTCAGCCTTCCATCCTTCCGAGGTGGGTAAAATGAGGACCCGGATTGTTGTTGGGGACAATATGCTGACTCTGTAAACCGCTTAGAGAGGGCTGAAAGCCCTATGAAGCGGTATATAAGTCTAACTGCTATTGCTATTGCTATTTTCGGGTCCACTGGTGGAACCTCTTCTAACCGGTTCGGTAGATTTGACAAACCGGTTCTACCGAATAGGTGCGAACTGGTAGGAACCCACCTCTGGGCCACATCCACCCCAGCTCCGTGAAGGGAAAAAAAGTGTGAAACATCACATAATGGCAACATGATGCCATGAGTTTCACACCCATACTTTATAGGGACTGAATCAATTTAATCCTTTAGTTTCTGGCCCAAGCTTTGTAGCCATAACATCCACAATGTCTCTTTTTTTTTCCCCCAAGGGGAAGCCCAAAGGCAGACATGACATATTTTATTAATCAATAAACTGAGCTCAGTTGTTCTGGTCTAATAGCATTCACAAATCCTAGAGGAATTGTATTTAATAATATAAATGCTTTGCTCACTTCACTCCTAGTCACCCGCAAAACGTTAACAAGCTGGAAATTCAACTGTTATTAACTATCCTACACAGCTGTAAAGATGTCCATGTGATTATAAGTTTAAGAATGACACAACAGTTCTTGCAACTATTTCTACTCTATTTTACATCAAGGTTGGGATGGGTAAGGATATGCCCAGATAGAGATTGAAGAGGTGAAGTCACGGCATCAATTAACTAAAGTTTCTCTGACAAAATGCAGGCAAGAAATACAATGTGAAAGAATGCAAGAAAGTGAATTGCAGCTTTCTTGAAAGAGATTAATGAGGCCAAAAACAAACAAACAAACAAATACAGGTACCTGTGGTGTCCTTCCCAGTTTTGTGTTGTTCGTTGAATCCAGGTATTGTTCTCATTTGCTTTTCTTATGAAGTCTTTAAACTAAGCCAGCAACATAATACTTTACCAGTTAAATATTAAAGAGTTGATTCTACTGTGTTGTCCTGAAGAAACAAAGCTGATTGTTGTGGCCCACCAGTGGCCAGCAGAGCCGGCAGCAGATTTGGACAGTGAGGAGGTTGGGGAGGAACATGGGCTGGTCCTGGAGTCTGGGGAAGGCTCTGATGAGGGCTCTGTGTTGGAGGCAGAGAGGGGACCAGAGCCATATGCTAGTTAGCAGCTGCCTTCAGAGTCAGACATCAGTGAGGCAGACAAACAGCTGGAGCCTTTTCCCAGTGTGCACATGCACAGAATTGCCAGATGAAAGGAACAGCTAAAGAATAGGGGTCGACTTTGGAGTAAGGCCACAGGTGGATGATGAATGGCCCCTCCCAGAGGAAATAAAATAGGAGCAATAGGAAGTATAGTTTGCAGAAGACAATTAGTTCACTTTTACTAATTTATCATGAATTCTGCTCATTCACATCCAGCAAAGTCTTTCGAGGGAGGATTTACAGTCACAGACCTTATCTGGTTTGAAGAACTGACAGGCCATATCTGCAACACTTGGCAAGGAGTCTCAGAGAGTCACGAACTAACTAAGTGATTAAGTAATCATCTCCTGCAAACTCCACTCCCCTTTCCCTCCTCTTTTATTTCTTTTGGGAGGGGCCATTCATCGTCCACCAGTGGCCTTACTCCCAAGTCGACCCCTGTTCTTTAGCTGTTCCCTTCGTCTGGCAAATCTGTGCATGTGCACACCGGGAACAGGCCCCAGCTGTTCCTCTGCCTCACTGATGTCTGACTCCAAAGGCAGCTGATAACTGGCATATGGCTCTGCCCCCCTCTTTGCCTTTGACACAGAGCCCTGATCAGAACCTTCTCCAGACTCCAGGACTCCAGGCCCATGTTCCTACCCAACCTCCTCACTGTCCAAATCTGCTGCCACAGATTTGCGAGCCACAATAAAGATATTCATAACTCAGAAGGATTCTTTTTTTTTAAAAAAAATGTCTGAGTAATTGCTCATCCTTTGGAGGGAGGAAGATAGGACTAGAATGTCTCAGCTGCAAAAATCCAGACGGCCATTGCCATGAAGTGGTTGTCCATATTTTTCTAACTCACATCAAGGAGCCTGGTGCAAGGACTTTACATTTTGTTTGAACGGAAATATTTTGAAGGGCATCCTAAGATTTTCATTGCTCCTCAGTAGAAACTTCAGTTGAAATCCATGGGCCTTATAACTCTGTTTAGGTCTACAGTTTGTTGTTGAATTCTCTGAGAGAGATGGGAAGGAAGAGGGAGTTTAATAAAAAGAAATATGTTGTATTACATTCTGGATAACTTTTCAAATCTGATTAAAATTAATGTCCTTACTTAACCACTAGTATTTTATACATGTCTATTCAGAAGAAAACTAATTTCACATGGGACTTGTTTGGCAGATGGGCATAAGATTATACATTTAGCTTCAAAATATGCTGTAGGTTTGTAAAGTGATAAATGGACAGAATTCTGCTTATCAATTTACTAAGCAATCATTTTTATATTAGACTACTCAAAGTGGCAGTCTCTTCCAAATACATTTTAAAACATAGGCACAGGCTTGATTCTCATAGAAGAATAGAGAATGTCAGTTCAGTTTTATAAAAGTCACATATCAGGTTTGTATTAGGCAAAATTCTTTCACCAACTAAATTGCATGTTGTTTCTGGCTTTGATAACACAGCAAAGCAACACCACAGGCTGTTCTGATTATGCCACAGCTCTTCTTGTTGAAAGCTTGTTGATAAATTATTGCCATGAGGTAGATCATCTGGCAATGATTGTGGATGAATTGTGGACCTTGTGTTTCTGCCTTCAGAGATATGAGTACCAACTGTTGAGAATAATGGGAATTATGTTAATTCAGACAGGGCAGGAACTCTGACTTCTAAATCCATAATGAAATACAAGCTCAGCAAATTGTTATAGGTTACACTTTATTTATATGAGCATTCAGTTTCTGATCTGAAGGTTTTTGAAGGAGAAAAAAAATGGAATGTATGCAGATATTACAGGCGTCTCTCTGTGTGTGAATATGTGTGTATGTGACTATCAAGTAAAGAACAATTATTTCAAAGTGTAGACTAGATAATTTTTAGAGAACATCTAGGATAGATCTTTCAACCACTCTTAGTAATGAACACTAAAATAGAACCACAATTTCATGGATAACATGACACAGTATTGAGGATTATACCCTTCAAGACCTAAGGAAGGAATTTTAGATTAATTTCATCATTTGCTATGAAGAGATTATCTGAATGGTATCATTCACTTTCCCTTAAGCTCTCAGACCAAAGAGATACAGATGTTATAATATGTCATATCATCCAGTACAGGACTTTACTTGACTTCCATTTCTCTACTTTTACATAATGTGTTTTCTGACATTTTCATGGGGCCGCTGTGGAAACAGCAAAGGACCAGCCCGTGGTGCCTCTGCCAGCAAAAAGGGAGCTCAGGAGGGCATGCCTGCCCCTCCAAGGCTACATTTTTGGCCTTCTGCTGCAGAAGGCTGTCACTGCTGAAAACGGAGCCTTGATGAGTGGCATCAAGCTGGCTATGCCCATCCTGGCCATGCCCCCCCTTGCCCCCCCCAGGTCAAACACAACCCTAATGCAGCCCTCAATGAAATCAAGTTTGACACCCCTGAATTAGAGTGATCACAAGGGGTTCCACCACAATACCGCAAAGCCCTTATCCGCGGAGACATAAGCGTGAGTGCTAATCCACGCCATCCGAATCGCTAAAGCAAATGTGACCTTACCGCGCTGACATAAGGGTGGAGGGCAAATTGGCGCCTTCCAAAGCACTTAGCACCCTAAACCTAACCCTAACCCTAACCCTAACCCTAAACCTAACCCTAAACCTAACCCTAAACCTAACCCTAACCCTAAACCTAACCCTAAACCTAACCCTAAACCTAACCCTAAACCTAACCCTAAACCTAACCCCTAAACCTAACCCCTAAACCTAACCCCTAAACCTAACCCCTAAACCTAATCCTAACCCTTACCTTAATTTAAATCGGCTTTCTGCCACCGCACCGTTTTAAAGTGCCCTTCTGTCGCCGCGCTGTGGTTGCGGCGGTGATGACGCACGGTGATAACGTTGCGGCTTTAGCGACACGGTTTTATCACCGCTATTTTGACGAGCGTGGGTTTGTCATGCCACAATCACCAGGAAACCCATTACCAGTATTGGGTCTGAAAATTCCCAATAAGGATGAAACTGGTAATACAGTACCCTCCAAGAATACTGTATGAAAAAGTGTAAGTCATCATTAATGCAGTTTTAACTTGGTCCAGCATTATTCCTGTTTTTTATCATTATCCACATTAGGAATGGAAGTTACTTAAGATAATATTACAATATTCGGAAAAAATAATGTCTCTGTTGTCCTCTCAATATGTTTGAATGAAGCAGAGGTTCTTTCTTTGTAGACAATTTTGCAATATTTCTTCTTCTAGGTCCCAATCCAATTTAATGTTAATGTAGCCTTCTTTTTAAAGTATAATGTAGCCTTCTTTTTAAAGTATAAATAAGATTGGATATATTTATTGCTTAACTAATGCATCTTAACATATTTTATTTCCCTTCCAAAAAATCCCCTTCACCCTAAATCTAAAACAGACATTAAAATAGTCAACGAAATAGAGAAAACATATGTAGCCAAGTCTTCTAAATTTGTGAACTGTTACCATAACAACATAATGCTCTTAAATAAATTGGCTCATCCGAATTCTCTGTTTCTATTTTTTTCCTGTTTCAGTTTAACAGAATGCCAACCAGCTTTTCAGTGGGAAGGAAAAGACAAAAATATGTGCTGTCCAGGAAAAAGGAGTATTAGTTTTTAAGAATGTAGCCTAACTGTTAGGCTGATAAAAAAATATAATGTATGCACACAACACATTCAACTTACCGTATTTTTTGGAGTATAAGAGTAAAAGAGGTTGAAAATCTGGATGCATCTTATACATTGAATACAGCATTTTTGCCTCCCGAAACCACGTTCCCTTCACCAAAATGACCGTGCGTAGCTTTTAGGAGGCTTTCAGAGAGCTCCTGGGGGCTGGGGAAGGTATAAATGAGTGAAAGGCTTGTTTTTGCTCAATCCCCCCCCCCCCCGTCCCCAGGCGTACTCTATAAGCCTCCTAAATACTATGCATGCATTTTTTTGACAAAAATGGGCCCGTTTTTGTGAAAAACAGACTATTTTTTGCTTGTTTGGGGGGGCATCATCCCCCAGGAACACTCTGCTAGCCCCCTAAAGGCTATTCATGCCTTTTGGGGGGGGGGGGAAACAGGCCCATTTTCATGAAAAATGGGCCATTTTTGGGAGGTTTGCAGAGTGCAAAAAAAAATTTTTTAATTGCCTCTTCAAAATCTTGGTGTGTCTTTTTTTTATTTCATGTATTTCATTTATTTGTCAACATGTGCAAGGTAAACAGGTGTTGGTATAGGCAGGGATATTATCACATGAGGTTGGTACAAATAGGTGAAGATAAGTAAGTGCAACCTGGCCACGAAGACACACAATGGGTACACATCAATGGGGACATTAGTTTTTTTTCCCCCCTTTTAGTATATTTTATTTTCATTTTCATACACTCACATGTATACCCCATACAGTATTAAACAGTAATTGCATCAATTCCTCTTGTCGACAATGCCCCAGAAAATAAAAGCCCATTATACCTCTTCCGTTCTCCATACACCTCTTTCTTCCACCACCCTCCAACTTTCTATCTTCCCTCCATCATCCCCCTCTACCCTACTTCCCCTCGCCCTCTACCACTCCTCTCTCCAGATCCGCTCCCCCCCTTCCCTTTCGCCTTCACCCCCCACCCTCTCTCCCATCCCTCTCTACCTATCTTTCTTCTCTCCTACTCCTCCTCCCCTCGGTGTAGTTCCACTATATGTTCAGTTCAGTTCAGTTTATTAAATTTATATGCCGCCCTTTTCCCCCGAAGGGGACTCAGGGCAGCTCACAACTCGAACCGCGGAGGGGGATACAGACAAAAGATTTAAAAAACAACAACATAACAATATATAATTTAAAACTCACAACAGTCATAGCATTCAAGACGGGGCAACAGCTCTTTAGCCCCAGGCCTGTCGGAACAACCAGGTTTTGAGGGCTTTGCGGAAGGCCTGGAGGGTGGTGAGGGTTCGAATCTCCACGGGGAGTTCGTTCCAGAGGGTTGGAGCAACCACAGAGAAGGCTCTCCTCCGGGTAGTCGCCAGTCGACACTGGCCGGCGGATGGGATTCGGAGGAGGCCTAATCTGTGGGATCTAATCAGTCTAGTGGAGGTAATATATATACATGTTATACATGTTAATGTATTTGGCTTATCCTTCCTTTTTGGGAGGTTTGCAGAGTGCAAAAAAAATTTTTTTTAATTGCCTCTTCAAAACCTTATACTCCAAAAATACAGTAATCCTGTCTATAAATAGATCAATAAATCAATAAAATCTTATTCCTGTTCCATACATTCCAGTTAAAACAGTAGAATGCTTCATTCTGTACAATTTATTTGTAAGTCTGGCATCCAATCTAAAAATCATGTTCTTCTCTTCAAAATTGTTATTGTTTCCAACAATGTGAATTCACTTACCAGTTTTTTAGCTTCATACTTACTGAGTTCCTCTCAAGAATCTACAGAATGGAAATTTTTCTGAAGTTTTCTGAGTGCCATCCAATATTTTTTGTATGGTACCAGTGTGCTGATAGCCATGCAATTTCCACTGCCAATTTATGCATAATCTTTCAATTTTCAGATATTAATGCTTTTTTCTGCTCCAATTCTTTATCTTGTATTCTATTATCCCCTGATAGTGCCATGTCAAGTATCCACACTTTCCTCTTTTCAACCATAGTGGTTATATTGTATTGGATCTTGTATTCTTGTATGGACTCCACCAGCAGAGGCTAAACCAATTTCATTGTATACACGATGTACAATGACAATAAAGGCTTTGAATTGAATTGAATTATATGAGCCAATAATCAGTCTACATTTGGAAATTCTACAATATTTTAACTTGCTCAATTTTTTTTTTACTGTTTTTAAATCATATGTTCCCACCAACTTTTCACTACTGGTACGTGATCATTTTTACAGATGTTCCAGTGAATTTTGGCATTATGTCTTTGTTTATAATCAATTTATGCTATCATCTTGCACAAACTAAGTATATGATATAGTGCTTCTTTGCAGATTAACATTATGTCTCTTGACACATCAGCCAGACGTTTACATTCAATTTGGCATATTTATTCACCTATCAAATCCTTTAGAAAGAATTTCTACCTTCCTTTCTTAGCAGACTTAGCAGTAGACTTATATACCGCTTCATAGGCCTTTCAGGCCTCTCTAAGCGGTTTACAGAGAGTCAGCATATCACCCCCAACAACAATCCGGGTCCTCATTTTACCCACCTCGGAAGGATGGAAGGCTGAGTCAACCCTGAGCCGGTGAGATTTGAACCGCTGACCTGCTGATCTAGCAGTAGCCTGCAGTGCTGCATTTAACCACTGCGCCACTTCGGCTCTAATGGCTTTCCATTGCTGTAGACACTTTTGATATTGAACCTTGACTGAAATAAAAATATCTAATAATACACTGCAAACACAAGTCAAGATTCTTTCTTTTAACCAATTTTGAGGCAAATTTTAATGAAGGACAGCTTTATTGGGCAGCAAAAGTTGGTATAGCTAATTGTGCTAAAGTATTGTTTCTAGTTAGGAAAGTGAATAAAATTTGAGCTCCACTTAAGACAAACAAAAAGTCTGCTTCATCTTCATTTGTAGGTGAACGATTGAAACACACAAATGTGCTGACCTTCTCCCCATTATAGCAATAGCAATAGCAGTTAGACTTATATGCCGCTTCATAGGGCTTTCAACCCTCTCTAAGCGGTTTTCAGAGTCAGCATATCACCCCCAACAACAATCCGGGTCCTCATTTTACCCACCTCGGAAGGATGGAAGGCTGAGTCAACCCTGAGCTGGTGAGATTTGAACAGCTGACCTGCAGAACTGCAGTCAGCTGAAGTAGCCTGCAGTGCTGCATTTAACCACTGCGCCACCTTGGCTCTTATGTGTAGTTTAACTCCATAGTTAGATTGTTAATCATTAAATGTTAATTTCATCTTAGTATTTTAGAATTTTATGATGAACAACTGTCCAATAATTGACAATACTATCGTTTCCCATGACCAGATAGAACTGATCTTTGTTCAACACTTCTGAACTAATAGATTGGTGGATTAGTTAACATAATCTCTCTCTCTCTCTCTCTCTCTCTCTCTCTCTCTCTCTGTGTGTGTGTGTGTGTGTGTGTGTGTGTGTGTGTGTGTGTGTGTTCCAGCATGACTCTGGAACACCTTGAGCAATTTCAACCAAACTTGGTACACAGATGAGTTACTCTCTGGAAAAAAAATACTGTGGAGCCCCCTAACACCTCTTGGATACAGCCTGTTGTGCTTTAAAATGGCTTTTAGTGTACTGCCTTGAAATGGCTTCTACCTTACAGTGCAGTGGAGTTGCCATGGTAACGGCTTCACTGTACTCCACAAGGGGGCTCCCTCTGGTAAGGTGGGAAATTCAACATTAGAAATTATATTTGGTCTGGACATTTCCCCCCTATAAATAAATACTGGGGCAATGCTGAGTTATCAGCTAGTAGTTCATAATAGTAACATTACTACTAGTTCAAGCATACAGATCTGATTCTATGTGTTTTCGTCTACAAATATTTAACCCTTAAGATTTTCATTGTTGTTGACACAGTTTTTTTCCCCTTCATTTGTATCAATACAAATTCAAAAATATAAATGTGATGAACATTTGGACAGGTTGCCTATGCTTCTGCAAAGCATTCAATCAATTGGGAAGAGGCAATCCACTGTAGCAAATATCTTGTCCAAACAAGAAAATTATCTTTCATAACTATTCAACCAATGTAATATGAGAGCAAGGAGTTTGTTCAGCTAAGCTGCTGCAAATCTCACACTCCCTGAAATTTCGAATATAGAATTAAGAAACCCATAAAAACCCAGGAACTTGCAATTCAAGGTAGCACAGCTTGTACCACAGATAGAATTTGATTTTTCTACTGAAATATGTCCATTCTTCTAGTATATGAATTGGTAATTTATTCTGAAGCTACATAAATACAGTTACTGAAAAATACATTTTGGTTTGTTTTATTGACCCTGGAAGTAGAATTTGCTAGATTTAAAAATGTGAATTGAATAATGCATCTTAACTTGCATATTACATGAAATATGAATGTTAGAAAGTGAAACTTAAAGCATGTTCCAGAAAAATATATTAAGACTTGCTTAGTTCATAAATGAAGAGATCTAAATTTGGATCACTGGAAAGCAGACTTGTTATATATCACTACACATTATTGATTTTGTCTCTCCTAAAATGAAGCTCCTGGGTGAATTCTATAGTTTCCTACTCATAAAATGTCACAAAAGTATAAGATCATTTTCTAGCCTATCAGCTGCTATATAAAACATGTTCCTTTTTTCAGGGGTAAAATGTGACAAGTTATATGTTTCTATTAATAAATCACAGTGGTATTTGTTGACATTGTGTATAGTTTTGGGAATATAATCGAGTTCTAAATTAAAAATAACAAGAAAAGGAATCACAAATAAAACTATGAAATGCATAATATACTTACATGTTTATAATACTTATCTAGAATTCTGCTCTCCAAAATAATCAGTGTAAACTTCTGAACTAGAAATTACTGGTAGATAATCAGGAATCATTCTCTGTTTTCTGGCCAGATCATCAGCTTTATAAGCAATTTACAACACATTCCCATTGTTGACACATCTTTGTATTGGCAGCTTTCCAGGGGAGATATCAATCTTATGGAAGATGTACATTTGCCTTCCTGTGAAATCAATATTCATCAAGCCATGAAGACATACCGCAGATGGAAGGAGAGAGGGAGGGGGAGGGAGGGAGGGAGGGAGGGAGGGAGGGAGGGAGGGAGGGAGGGAGAGAGAGAGAGAGAGAGAGAGAGAGAGAGAGAGAGAGAGAGAGAGAGAATATTCCATCCATTACTTGATTTTATATAAATGATTTTATTTAAAAGTGACACACATTAGTTGTCATTTAATATATATTTGCAGCTTGGTCATTCATTTCTCTTCAATTATGGGTCTGTCTTAATTTTTAAAAATTATGTGTGAATGTAACAAGACTGGGGTATTAGTTTTGGTGATCCAGGATTGAAATCTAATTTGTATATAAAGGAAACTGACTAGTTTTCAGTAATTAAAGGCAGTGAGAAGAATTAAATGGCTGTGAACTTGCTAGATGAGTCCCAAAGAATAGAAAAGATCCAGGTGTTAGAATAGAATAGAATAGAATAGAATAGAATAGAATTCTTCATTGGCCAAGTGTGATTGGACACACAAGGGATTTGTTAGCTTTCCAAATACCATGTAAAATTAAATCAGAGTCGAAGCCAAAACTATGCTTAAAGTTCAAATTTAATAAAGCAGGCATGTTGGCATAGTGCTATGGGATTCCGACTCTGGAAGTTACATCAGAATCCCACCCAGTTAAAAGTTCATGATCTTGCCCCCACACCCACAGTCCATCACATGGTCCAATCTTCTTCTTCCATGCGTCTACGCCTAACTGCTTCCGGTCAGGTGTAAAGGTTTGGGAGACAAAAGATGACCTTGAGCTTCTAGGAAGGAATTTTCTATTTTGAAAACAACACATTCTACCCTTTGCTAAATCCACCCCCCCCCCTTTAATAAGAGTGTGGCAGGCCAAAGATTCTTAAAGGAACCGCTGCAGGCCTGACAGGATTTGTCTTTGGTGTATGTGCTTTGAATGTACATAAAAGGAAAAAAATAAAAATAAAATAGAACAAATTCATCAAGAATCATAAAATACAACCCAGTGATAGTCATTACTAATAAGCAATCAAATCATACTAGGAAACAAATAAAACAATATAAATTTTAAAGATACAAGCAACATGGTTATCAGGGGTGGGTTTCTCGCCCCGTTCCAACCGGTTCGGTTGGAATGGGGCCAGCGGCATCCTCGTGCACGCGCGCGGTGCACGCATGCGTACTAGCGTCTGTGCAATGCTCCAGCTGCTCCTGGAGGATCGCGCAGGTGCTGTATGCATCCTGCGCATGCGTGGAAGCACAGAACTCGTAAAACCGGGTAAGGAGCGCGGGCGGGCGGGTGGGCCCTTCGCTGTTCCCGGAAGTTACTTACTTCCGGGTTCGCCGACCAACCAGTTCGCAGGGACCGCCGCGAACCGGTTGAAACCCACCCCTGATGGTTATAGTCATCAGTGGGCATCTCTGTAGAACAGAAATGTCTTCCAGATTAACCCCAAGCATAACTTGAAATGTTATACTGTACCTGTTAGGCTGTAGCCTTGGCTGAACTAATTTTTACTAACAGAAGGAAATGTCAGTAGCTCACAGTTGAACTGTTGGGATGCTGGTGCTCTCTGAGCACTGTTGTTTTCTGGCTTACATTTCATTTGGTAGCATGGATCAGTACAAAGGGAAATAGAGTTTGATGGCATTTAATTTGTAGCAGCTGGCCCTGCCATCTTTTTTTTAAAATTTAAAAGTTTTGCGTTTCTGCCCACATTGTAAAACATTGTTTTAAATATAACACATTATATAGTCCTGGCTGTTCCAGCAGGCTGGGGGGAGCTGAGAAGCATTTACCTCCACGGAAATTGTGAATGTTGGTTTTGTTTTTAATATGTTGTCTTTGTCTCGTTCCCCCCTTTCCCTTGTCTTTTGTGAGCCACCCGGAGTCCTCCGGGAGTGGGCGGCATACAAGATAGATAGATAGATAAATAAATAAATAAATAAATAAATAAATAAATAAATAAATAAATAAATAAATAAATAAATAAATAAATAAATAAATAAATAAATAAATAAATAAATAAATAAATAAATAAAACAAAATATGCAAATTAGATTGAATCAAATTGAAGGGGGAATAGCTTCCTCCTTGATAGTGCCCTGATTATGATATTATTTCTCCTTTGATTATCTATTTCCTGCTTGCTGGCTGCCAGAGGAACTGTGTTCTTTTGAATAGTACATAAATGTTACGCTGCTTTGATGAGTGATTTGTCCGAATGCCAAGAATGTAGGAATTTCTTAGCATTTTGGGGTTTGGTTTGATCGAAAAAGTTAAATTGCCTACTTGAAACTGTGGTTCAGTCTCTGCATGTGTTTGAGATTAAAGCATTTTCATCAGGTCTTCTGACTTTGAGTTTGTGTTTGTGGATGTGACCTGCAAGCCTTCTATCTGTTCATTGTACATAGTGGTCATTACTCTCCTTGCATTGCAAGTACTACTTTACTTTATTCTCATTGTACGTAAATACACAGTATACACATACAACGAAATTCACATAAGCCCCAGAGACCAGGCCCAACACACATAACAATCCCCAAACACCCCCCACCCACCAAAATAATTCCCCGCCCCTAAACCACCCAAGCATCCACACAACAGATCAAATAGTGCTGTCCAATAGCTCACTGATGGTGGCCCTTTAGTTCATTGTTGAATGCATGTTGTATATAACTGATTTGAGGGGTTTAGGATTGCATAGCATATTAGAGTGGATTTTTTGGGCTATATTTGTTGGTTTATGTGCTACAGTCAGAGGTGGCATTCAGCTGGTGTGGACTAGTTCGCCCGAACCGGGAACAGAAATTGCGGGTGGGCTTGTCCACGCACCCCCAGCTCTATGCTGTCCTACATAGGCATGTTTTTGAGGCTGCGTGAATGTGCAGAAGGTGCGCGCACAAGCAAAGTGCATGCATGAAAGGCCAGGCACATACATGGAAGGGTGCATGCACGAAATGAGCAGGTGCATGCATGGTGAGCCAGTGGTAACAAAATGTAAAATCTACCGTTGGCTACAATGCAGGGGTGGGTTTCTCGCCCCATTCCAACCAGTTCGGTTGGAACGGGGCCGGCGGCTTCCTCGTGCACGCACGCAGTGCACGCATGCGTACTAGCGCCTGTGCAATGCTCCAGCTGCTCCTGGAGGATCGCGCAGGCGCTGTATGCGTTCTGCGCATGCATGGAAGCGCAGAACTCGTCAAAACCGGGTAAGAAATGCGGGTGGGCGGGTGGATCCTTCGGCATTCCCAAAAGTTACTTACTTCCGGGTTCGCCGACCAACCAGTTCGCGGGGACTGCCGCGAACTGCCTGAAACCCACCCCTGCTACAGTGATGCCCAATGGTTGTAGTAATGAGTAGGTTATCCTGGAGATATTTTTGAGGAATGGGAATATTATCATATTTGTAGGTTGCAATAAGTTATTTGAGGTGGGTTGTGTGGTAAGGCACTTTTTTGATTAACTTGTGTGGATATCTATTTTAGTAGAAGTTGTGGTACAGGTGTTTGTTTCCCCTTTGCTTGATTTTCTAGGTTACCACAGTATATTTATGCTCATCTGAATAATGTTGTTATGTAACTGCTCTTGAGGACACTTGGGTTGTTGCTTTGCGAGCGGAACACTTTATTTGTGTGAGTTGTTTTTCGATAAATGTGTCTCTTTAATTTGCTATCAGTTCTTCTGCAGATCAGGATAGCCAGGAAAGGAAGCGTGTTGTTTTCTTTTTTTCTTATATTTTTTTTCTCTTTAAAGATGTTGTTGATTGTCTCATGAGCTTTCTCTAATAGTTCTTTTTTATTGTGACAAAGGTGCCATCTACATATTCTTGCTGTATGCGAGGGAGTGCTAATTCTTATTAAAACATGTACTGTGTTAATAAGGCAGTAAAATTCCTTATTGTTTAAGATATAGTGCTTGCTGTGTGATTCTTTGAGAAGAATGAAAAATAGAGGCTTGTACTGAAACACCCTTTTGAAATTGAAATTGTATTAAAGACTGCAGGAAAAAAGGAAGAATATATGATGATCATCTCTCCATATCTCTCTCTCTGTGTGTCTCTGTCTCTGTCTCTCTCTGTCTCTGTCTCTCTGTCTCTCTCTCTGTCTCTATCTCTCTCTCTCTTTCCTTCCCTCCCTCCTCTTTTTTCTCAAAGAAGCCTACATAGAATGAAAGAGATTTTCATTAACAAAGAGACATAATCAGACCAAAAGTAAGGCTGTTGTGATTATTTTAATTTTCAATATGAAATTCAGGCTTTGGAATATTGGTTTATATTAACTGGATTTGTTATACTCTTAATTTGGAGCTGAAAATCATAGGAATATTAACCTAACTTTCAAGCACTTCCTGTTTGTCAAGTATGCATACTGTATGGGACGACAGAGAATGAGGTGGCTGGATGGAGTCACCAAAGCAGTCGGCATGAGCTTAAATGGACTTCCTGTCCTCCTCCAGAGGATGGAGGAGGACAGGAAGGCCTGGAGGAGTGTTGTCCATGAGGTTGTGATGAGTCGGACACTACTTCACAACTAACAACAACAACAAAGAGATCAAACAAAGAATGATAGTCTCAATTCAATTCTTCTTAAGTCTGCAATTAAGAGGCCTGGAGGAACATTGTCTATGGGGTCGCAATGGGTTGGATATGACTTCACAACTAACAACATTATATATTTATATTATTTATATTTATATATTTAAAAATAATAAAAAATATGTCAGTTTCAATGTTGATTTATGTTCTGTTGAGTCATGCCAATATGTGATTAATTTACAGACAAATGAAAAGGTGAGTAGCAGAAACATGTTACCAGTTCTTCTGGAAAAATTTGGAAAAATCTGCCCATTAATTGGGTAGAAAATTCTGAAGAATGTACGTATATGTTACTTTATCACAAACATAGGTGTTTTCTCAGGGATTCCTACTTCTATACAATGATCATACAAAACTCTCTGTTTGAATGCATAATCTATTGTTTTCCTTTTCTACTATCTTAAAAAAAAAACCCTCTTCATTCTGTATATCTGCGGTGTCAAACTCGGAGCATCCCGGAGTCATCATGTGACATATCGTGACTTCCCCCCTCACTAAAATGGGGGGGGGGCTTAGCCAATGCATGACGTATCCAGCCCGCAAGCTGCGAGTTTGATACCCCTGCTGTATATGAAGAACTACTCAATATTTTTATCTTTTCTAATTTTTAAAAAAATGGATCAAAAATGCTTACCCATCTCCATTCCACTCGCAAAAATGTACATACATTCAGCTGAAATTTTTTTTTTAAAAAAAAAAAACCATCATGGACTAGAATTATTTTTTTCTGACTATATTGCAAATTCATGGCTGTATTCCCCATCGTAAAGTTTTACTTTTGGTGACAGCATGTAAATAAATGACGAATTCTCTTTGTAGAGACAGAAGTCTATAAACAGCATTCTTGACTAATCAGGGAACAATTTATATGGTCATAGTCTCAGTTATTAATACAGGACTATTCTAATCTGATCTAAACATGGGAAAACATAGATTTGGCATATAGCTTCTGCTACATTTTTCTTTCCTGATACCCAATCAATAGAACTATGTTATCTAATGCTAACATGGACCAAAAACCTATATTTCCATTCCACGAATGTGAGATTTAAGTATATCTGAACTTTAAATGCAATTAAAAGACTTGAATTGAAAGGTAGAGTGCTCAACTTAAAAATTCACAATGAATTTTTCTCATCAAATGGATAAAATATTCCTCTACCTTTCAGTACATAAGTTAGCATTCATGAGGTATTTTGTAACATTTAGAATTTTGAACCCTTTCTATCTTGAATGAAAATTTACATATTCAATTAGGTCAAGGGATGGACCATGTAAACCGGCAGTCTGCATGTGGCTATATGAATACTGATTAATTTGCTCCTAGGAATGAGACAACCGCAGCTTAATCAGTATGCAAGTCTCACTTGAGGCAGAGATTTAAGAGGCCACAGAATTAAAAATATATAAAAAAACCAAAAGCTTAATCCTCCAGTACCAAACAACATTAGGAGCACCATTGGAGTTACAGGGACAGCACTTCAATGCATGAAAGTGAAGCAAAGTTTCTTGCTCTGGAATACTCTAGACGGAATTTTTTAATAGAGGAAAATCTTGATAGAGTATAGAATTCTTTTGCACTTTCTTTCCACATAGAATGGAATTGCTTGAGATAGTAAGTTTGAAAAAAAAACACTTTTTCCTTCTTTTATTTTCAGCAGTTTTCACATTCTAAAAGTTGAGATTTATTTGCAGTTTCTATAGATTTTAAGGAAGCTGAAACTGATTAGATGTGCTGCATTCATCATTCATCTTATTCTTTTAATTTCATACTACTTTTGTTCTAATACTTCTTATATTCTAGCCTCATATACATTGCATCAGTGGTGGGATTCAAATAATTTAACAACCGGTTCTCTGCCCTAATGACTATCTGGGTAGGTGAGGATCGGTGGTCATGTGACTAGGTGGGCTTGGCCAACTCAAGGTCACTCAGGTCGATGGGGGCTTCACCTTGGCTGTTACAATGTAATAAGGGTTAACCAGAGAGGCAGTTTCTGTAAGCAGTTCAATAAACATTAGGCTAGAAACAACACTAGAATGTTTCCTTCCTACCTTCCTTACAGGATTAGCCCTGTAGAGTGGGAAAAAAACAAAAGGAAATTTCTTCCAACAATTGGTTCTTTGAACTACTTAGAAAGTTTCCAACCGGTTCTCCCGAATAGGTACGAACTGGCTGAATCCCACCACTGCATTGCATATACTAGAAGAGTTTAGCAAGACATTATTGATTAAACTCTGTTTAAATACAACTGTCTTCTACAAGTTTTAAAATGAAGGAAACAATCATTTGCTTGCATTATTATTATAAACTTATGAAAAGAACAAAATACATAGATATTTTCAAAGACACTATGAAAGAAATGCTCTACTCTTAATATGGGAGAAAGTTAAAACAAAAATTTACATGAAAATGCCATTTTGGCTTTCAACGATGGAAGCGTTTATTCATTCAAATGTTGTAGACCTGGAAAAAAATTGTAACATACACAAATATTTTGAATGTGGAAGGAGAACTTAAAACTAAACAGGAACTGCAGAATTAAAGTGTGGACTTAGCCTGATGGCCACACATGCAAATACAATTGACATATGAGAAAGATATTAAGGCATATGATTTTTATAAAGAGCCAACAACATTAGATCAGATATTATTAGCAGCAGGTGAAAAATTAATAAAGAAAATATATAGTTTTTTTTTTTTACTAAACCTAAAAATGGAAGAGGAACACGTGAAAGAAATGATAGTATGGACTAAAAAGTTTGGATATACTATAGAATTAGACAAATGGCAAAAACTTTGGGATATAAATTATAAATCGACAATGGCAACTACTTATAAGGAAAACCTGTACAAAATGTTTTATAGGTGGCATCCGCCAATGGTGAGGCTAGCAAAGATTTTCCCAAAAAATGTCTGTCAAATGTTGTAAATGCAATCAGATATCAGGCACATATTATCACATGTGGTGGACATGTGCAAAGGGAAAAAAATTGGACAAAAATGTACACATGGTTAGAAAAAATATTAAAGCAAGAAATATTTCTGTTAGGCACAGTATCAGGAAAGTATGATAAAAGGAATATATTCTTAATATTACACGTCTTGACAGCAGAGAAACAAATATTGTGAGTTTTCTGTAAGCTGCTGCAGAATCTGGTAGTCCTCTAGAAATGCTTCAAAACCTCCTCCCAGAGAGGAACAACAGAAACAGACCCTGAAGTGGGTGTGTGGGGTCTCTAAAAATTCTCTGTGCTGCTGTGAACACCACTATGCCAGCAGATTGTGTGACTGGAAATTTGCCTGGGGTTCATCTGTTGCTAAATAGCAATAGCAATAGCAGTTAGACTTATATACCGCTTCATAGGGCTATCAGCCCTCTCTAAGCGGTTTACAGAGTCAGCATATTGCCCCCACAGTCTGGGTCCTCATTTCACCCACCTCGGAAGGATGGAAGGTTGAGTCAACCTTGGGCCAGTGAGATTAGAACTGCTGAACTGAAGATAACAGTCAGCTGAAGTGGCCTGCAGTACTGCACCCTAACTACTGTGCCACCTCGGCTCTAAATTAAATGCGCCTCGGTGCTAAATTAAATGTGCTTTCTATATTTGAAAGGGTCTAAGTCTATTTCAAAATTCTACTTCATTTCCATAACTCTGCAGTTTCCATCTTGAATTCCCCTAAGGCAGCAGTAATATATATTGCCTCAATGATCTGTATTGGATCTTTATGAATTTCTGAAAATAGCTATTATATATTATCTACTATATATTCATCCACAAACCAGTTATGTTAAATCCTCAACTATCTGCATGAAGCCTCAGTTTAGGCAGCACTATAAGGGAAGGATAATAATACTGGACTCTACAATAGGGATATAGTTTGTATTTCATAATTGTATGGCTGTGTCAGAGGTGGGTTCCTACCAGTTCGCACCTATTCGGTAGAACCGGTTCGTCAAATCTACCGAACCGGTTAGAAGAGGTTCCACCAGTGGACCCGGAAAGCAGGCCACACCTACAGAAGAGGTTCCAAATTTTTTTGAAACCCACCACTGACACACACACACACACACACACACACACACACACACAGAAAGAGAAAGAGAAAGAGAAAGGAAGGAAGGAAGGAAGGAAGGAAGAAAGAAAGAAAGAAAGAAAGAAAGAAAGAAAGAAAGAAAGAAAGAAAGAAAGAAAGAAAGAAAGAAAGAAAGAAAACACATGGCCGGCAAGCCACTCCCACCAGGTCACATGGCTGGCAAGCCACTCCCACAAAGGAGGCCACACCCACAGAGTAGGTTCCAAAAAATTTTGAAACCCACCACTGGGCTGAGTCTGCATTTGAACTGCATATTGCACAAGAACCTGGAAATTTCTGTACCAGCCTTTGCATTTTAAAACTGAAAATAAACAAATATATGTTGGCATATTTGATGGGACAAAGATCCGAATCCTCTTTATAATACATAAGAAGTGGTTTGAAAGAAAGTAAATGCATATTTTGAGGGGGAGAAGAGAAAACAGGAATGCGATGCGGCAGAGGACAAGGAGGAAACCAAGAAATAGAAGAAACAACAAATGTGGCTGTGTGTGTATAAAAGAGATATAGAGAACACAGTAATTTTAAAGATATGGTTAGGGGCATTTCTGTAACACGCTATTGTTACTCTCTAATCCTACATAAAGCAATTTGAAGGTGACCTATGATTATCTCCACTTCTGCAGATTTCGCAACTGGGAGAAAATGCAAGAAACACCATGAATCCATCCGTACCAAAAAGAGAATTAAAAAAGAGCATCATTCAGGACCACCATCAACATTGCCAGCATTTATTGTGTGCACTTATCTGGTGATTTCAAAAGGAAAAAACAAAATCCGAGTGGTTGCTATGAGAAGCCTTCTGGCTGCATTTTAATCCCTTTGAAAAGTGAGAAGTGATAGGAGAGCATGCTGACAAATTTATAATGACTTTTCCCCCAATTGCGGCAACCATGGCTATGTATTGTTGCTATATGCCAAAGTGGAAGAGAAGAGAAAAATCATTTTAAGTAATAACCACAAACAAGCAATAGAAATAGAATGTTGAAGCTTGGTAGAAGAGAAAAGATTGCCTTAAAAGCAAAACACTTGCCTATGAACTCTCTCCAAGTTCTTCAAAACTTTAGCGTACCAAAGGGGAAAAAATCAGTTTGCCCTAGTTTTGCATGAATCTATACAGAGGAAGGAATATGAGTGTTAGGTTGGGTACTCGCTCTCCCATTGGGACAGCGAGTACGTTCAGCGAAGCATTGTGAGAGTTGTGTTGAAGAACACACAAACCAGCATACAGAGACACTGCAGTTTAAATAGGCTTTTACTTTGGTGGAAATAGAGGTATCAGAGTCCATCAAACAGTCCAAGTCATTCACGGATAAGATAGTCAGTCATCAATGTCTTTCAGTTAAGGGATAATCCAAATAACATAGTCCAGTATCATATAATCAGTTCTGTACTTAAAGTTTGCTAACAGTTGCAAAACTTACAATAGCTCATGGCACTTTCTAAAAGCCAGCTTCTAAAACACTCAGATCAGATCAGCCCAGCATCTAAAAAAACAGAGAGCTAACAGTCATTTTGGCTCCCTCTTATGGCCAATCAACCAATCACATTTTATAGTATGATTTAAAGAAAGAAATAGCATTGTTACATGATTTATATATTGCCAACCCAAACGTTAGATTATATTCCTAACAATGAGGATTCATCTATCCATTCATCTTATTGTAAAAACATGAACATTGCTGTTGCTGGATCAGGGCCAAGTCCCTTCTTGGTTCATTATTTTGTTATCTAATTAGTTCTTAAAAACAAGAGGTGGTTTCCCCAGGTTTCCCCATGGATAACTCCTTAAGACAGAAATAGGGCAAACTTGCACAAAATTTGTTACAAATTGTAATATACTTCAGCCATGTAATAGTTAACTGTGGAATGGTGCCGAGGCCCAGAGGTGGAGCTCACGCCTCACACTGAGGAGGCTGTAATTTCGATCCTAGATAGGGGCAGATATTTCTCTCTTCACTGAGACTATATCTGCTGAACAAAATTCCGTATTGGCAACAGGAAGGGCATCCGGGCATTAAAACAGGAAGGGCATCCAGCTAGCTCCATTCAGTTTGCCCAGACTCCTTCCTGCAAGCGGTCATTAAAAGAAGAAGATGATGATGATGGTGCAATAGTTAACTGAAAATTATATAATTTGTACTATTTGTGTAGTAGCATCACAATGCTATAAATTAATTATGATTCCTACCAGATGCTTAGGCTCCCTTCCACAATGGCCCTTTGCAATTGATATTTGGAAGACTATTACCTCCACCATGAAGGAAACATTGAGTATTCAAGATGATTGCTATTAACAGATCTGTTCGTCATCATTCATACAATCTCTTTTAAAGCCAGCATGAAATCCAGTATGTATAGTATGACTTCTAAACTGATTCAAAGAGAGTTCCACTACTATGAGATGTAAGGAAATTGTACTGTTCACCAGGCTAAATGTGTAGGAAATGGAACCTTTCAGGTAAAATACAGAATTTATGATATATAAAATGCATGACTCCTCCCAAAGTCTCTTCTTATATACTCTCTTGGGAGGGGCCAAGCCACAACCACCTGGGCTTGATTATCTCTTATGAGTCTGTCCCCGTAACTGCTGCATCTGTTTCTCCGCCCTATGTTGCCTGGCATCAGGGACAAACTCCCTTTGATCTTCCCCACTGCTCCATGCCTCAGGCACCTCCTGGTGGCCAACCAGCCTCTCTGGTCCTTGCTCTGAGTCTGAACCTTGCCCAGGGTCCTCCACATCTTCCATAGCAGACTCATAGGGGTCCTTGCTATCGGAGTCCATCAGCAGCTCCAACGGCTCCTGCTGGGCCACAACAGACACCAATTGTTTAGCATGACTATATTAGAATACAAAAGCAACAAGACTGACCAAAAGGCGGTGGAATGTATAAAGAAATGGAGATCCATTTGTAAAATCAACTTTAATGGACAATCAAAATATTGACTTTAAAATTCTGAACTTTGCAAATCTGAAAAAGTAGGTGCTGCTGTGGAACTGAAGACTCATTGAGCTAGGACACTTGAGATTTGGGTGATATGGGTGCTTGTAGTACAACAAGGCCAAGACTAGTGTAAATTTCACAAACTATGTTAGATGTGTCATATGGAGAATAAGGAATATATACAATGGATACAATAGATACAGGTTAAAAAACACTGTTATGGCTCTCAGAAAAGAATTAATAGGACAACACAATGGCTAATTTATCATGAGATATTAGAATTTTGTTCAGGGGCTTGTAAAATAAAGTGATAGAACTTGCAGAAATAGCTAAATAGAATCTTTGATCAGAGAAAAGATAAAATCAACATTTATTGCTGATTGGAAACCTTTATTGACCTTCTGTGTAAAAAAGGAAAACATGAACATATGATTTATAATTTTAATAATTAAACAAGACAGATTATAGAAAGAAGACATATGTTTTAAATAGAGTAAGATAGACTAAAAATTTATAACTACTATAAAAAAAGTGGAAGCCTCTTCGTATATTTTTTTCTTTTCTATTTTTCTTTTTATTTTCTCTTTCTTACACTGCTTATAGTTGAGGTTATTTTTAAAGGGCTCACTAGAACTTAATAAAGTACATTCCTAATAAATTTACTCAGAAGCATGCTTCATTATAATCAGTAGCATGTACTTTATAAAAAATATACTAGCTGGAAACTGACTTCCAATCACTTTGAAGTTTTTTCTCTCAAAAAAAGACTTGTTCTCTATTTTATAATTAGAAGCTTGATTTTTATTTTACAAGTTCCTTTGGATAGTATTTTTGAAACAATGTTAAAAGTGTGGAACTATTATTTTTCTCGTTGTCATTTTATTCTGTTACTAGCTGGATACCCATGCTCCGCTATGAAACTATGTGATTGGGCTTGATAAATCGACACTTACAGCTTGAAAATTAGTAAGTAGTTACGATCAGCCTCTCCTCTTCCCTTCTCTCCCTCAGGCTTGACTCACAAAAGTCTCTCCTCTCCTATCCCCTTTCTCTCCCCCTGGATGGCCCCATTTATCCACTCCTATCCCCTTCTCTCCCTCAGCCTTGCCACACAGATGCCTTTCCTATCTTATCCACTTCTCTCCCTCTGTCTAACTCCTTAGCATCAGAGCATTTTTCAAGTGGTGAAGGGGAGTAGAATGTCTAACTCCCTAGCATCAGAGTGTGTTAATAATAATATAAGAAATACAAATGATCTGATGGTCATTTCAAAAAATCATTTCTTAGTGAGCACCTATAGGCCAAGAGGAACATACCTGCCAAATTTCAAGTTTGTAGGCTTTATGGTTCTGGAGATTTTGTGATGATGCATAAGTAGTATTTCATAGATAGATAGATAGATAGATAGATAGATAGATAGATAGATAGATAGATAGATGGATGGATGGATGGATGGATGGATGGATGGATGGATGGGTGGGTGGGTGGGTGGGTGGGTGGGTGGGTGGGTGGGTGGGTGGGTGGGCGGGCAGGCAGGCAGGCAGGCAGGCAGGCAAGCAGATAGATTGATTCCTCTATCACTCTGTGCCCTTCTTGGTTGGCCACACTTCTCAAAGTGAAACAGCCCAGCAGAAAGAATTAGCAATAACAATAGACATATATAGTTACATAGTGCTTTAGAGCCCTCTCTAAGTGCTTTACAGAATCAGAATATTACTTCCAACAATCTGGGTCCTCATTTTACCAACCTCGGAAGGATAGAAGGCTGAATCAATCTTGAGTCAGTGAGGATCGAACCCCTGGCAGTCGGCATAATTAGCCTGCAATACTGCTTTCTAGCCACTGTGCTACCATGGCTTTTAGCACCTCATGTCTTTCTTTGGGGTTTAATTGGCCCAAGGAGACCAAACAGAATGTTGGAAAAATGATTGCATAATGAAAGGCAGTATATTCACATATTCCTCACTCTCATATAGCTGCTATTAAGTTAAAAAAAATACACCTTATTACTTACTTTTGAGAATTCTACTTAGGAATATAGCAGCAATTTCTTTGCCATTAGATTAAAGGTGAGGTGATCAGAGGAGAAAAGCAGAAGAAATATTCAGCATAGTGCTACTTATTAAATTCAAAATTGCAGGTATAGACAGATTTCCTCCCTCCCCTGATATAGTCTGTGCATAGGTGCAGCCAGTGGTGGGATTCAGCCAGTTCGCACCTATTTGGGAGAACCGGTTGTTAACTTTCTAATCAGTTCGGATTTCATTGTTGGAAGAAATCTCATTTTGTTTTTTTCCACTTTACAAGGCTAATCCTGTAAGGAAGGCAGGAAGGAAACATTCTGATGTTGTTTCTAGACTAATCTTTATTGCCCTGTTTACAGAAACTGCCTCTCCATTAATCCTTATTACATTGTAACAGCTAAGGGGAAACGCTCATCAATGTGAGTGATGTTGAGTTGGCCACACCCTCCAGTCACATGACCACTGAGCTATGCCTCCCTAGCTGGTCAATAGGGAAGAGAACCAGTTGTTAAATTATTTGAATCCCACCACTGGGTGCAGCAAACAAGACTGCAGATTTAGTTTTGTGGTTGAATTAATTGTGGGGTCCAAATAACATTGTGAGATCCAGTTCCTTGTTTCTAGAATCCTTACATTATAATTCAGCATTGTATTGTTCGCTAAAAGTGTAGGGTTGTGTCACTTTAAAAATGATTCAGAAGCACCATACAATGGATAAGTTAGAAATCTAATAAACTTTTTTCTTTCCTTTTTTTCCCTCTATTTTCCAGTATTTTAATTTTTGGCAAATTTGCTTTTCTTTATTTTATTTATTTTTCAACATGCACAGAGAACATTAAAGAACAATATAGTGACTACCACAGTACTAATAAGTAAGCCTTATTGCACAAGAAATATTTTGGCACAACGTTAGCAATGTTATGTTCAATTCTGAATGGAAAAGACAAAAAAAAATCTTACACTAATAATATAACAGAATAAAAGAGTTGAAAGGCATGTTTGGAGGTCTTCTAGTCCAACCCCGTGCTTAACAGGAAACTATACCATTTCAAACAAATTATTGTTTGAATAATTAAAAACATCAGTGCTGAAGCACCCACAACTTCTGGACATAAGTCATTCCACTTATTAATTGTTTCTCCTTATAATTGTTAATTGTTCTCAGGAAATTTCTCCTTAGTTCTAGGATGCTTCTCTCCTTGATTAGTTTATCATCCATTGTTTCTTGTCCTGTCTTCAGGCGTTTTAGAGAATAGGTTGACTCCTTCTTCTTTGTGGCAGCTCTTTAGCTATTGGATATTCTTTACACTAACATTTTAATAGCAATAGCAGTTAGACTTATATACCGCTTCATAGGGCTTTCAGCCCTCTCTAAGCGGTTTACAGAGTCAGCATATTGCCCCCAACAACAATCCGGGTCCTCATGATTTTAACCCACCTCGGAGGATGGAAGGCTGAGTCAACCCTGAGCCGGTGAGATTTGAACAGCCAAACTGCAGAACTGCAGTCAGCTGAAGTAGCCTGCAGTGCTGCATTTAACCACTGCGCCACCTCGGCTCTATAATCATAATTAATACTGACTACTACTAGTCATACTACTATTTCTTTTTGTTGTATTCTCAATGGTCTGATACAGGGGTTCAAACTCGCATTGTCACATGTCGTAATGTATCATCACTTTTTCACCTTCATTAAAAATGGCGGTAGGCGTGGCCAGAGCGTGTGACGCATCCAGCCGTGAGTTTGACACCTTGGTCTATATGTAAACTTAGTGTGTTAATTTTAATCAACACTGTAAATACCACTTTATTATAGTAAAATGCATTATATGTTTTGTAACAATGTAATAAAAAGATTAGACCATTTTTTAATAATTTTTTAAAAGCCCCTCAGACCTTTTGCAGACATGGCACCATTCTGCTAGTTATAGAAAAGGGCAACTTTCCAGAATTGATGCAGAAGCTTGGAGAATAGAAGCTGCCTATTAAGTCTTAAATGTTGAACTCCTTAAAACAGCAGTATTCCTTTGTTTCAAGG